>NW_024582925.1:69268-90882 GCF_018398535.1 Haplochromis burtoni
GTGGGTGGGTGGGTGGAGAGATGGAGCAGGACATCCAAACATTTGTGTGTTTTCCCTGTGGCGTGGAGTGTGTGAGTGTTTTTCATGTGGAATCCTGTGGCTTTACAAGGCTAACGTCCTGCCAAGCATTCTCTTGATCTCATTGTAAACACACAGCCCTCGTCTAATGCACACATGTAAATGCACTCCGTCCTGCATTTTGGGGATGCAAAGACCCTCCTCGGTCATATTGGATTCATACGGACCTTCTATATATAGGCACTACATATTTTCTAGCCTGTTTCTGTTTAATTACACTTTGTCTCCTAAAACTCTAATTACCTTAATAGGGATTATTCCTGCTTTTTTGCGCTAATAGGGGCATTCACAATGCACTCCTTATGCTTCACTTCCCCACTTCTGTCTCTCTGTCGCGCCTTTATCATCTGTGTAGTTCTCTGTCGTCCCCCCGGAGCGCTCGCTGTCTCCTGCTTCTTCTTTGTTTTTCTTTTCTCTCTGCGCTTTTTCCCTCCTCCTTCACAGATGCAATCATCAGTTCAATTGCGAGGGGTTGAGTGTAGTCGTCACGCGCTGCAGAAACGCGGCACAGAGACACGCACTCGCTGAGACGACACGTGCACGTGCATCTCTGTGCATGCAGCTGATGTGGCAACACGTGCATGCACATATCCATCTAGAGGAACGTTTTCTCTCATGTGGAGCAACTGCACATTATTCTTCTCAAACCCAGTGGCACATCTTTGCAAGGAGCTTAATTAGATTTGTTAAACTTTATACAAGATTAGATTCAAAACGAAACAGCATCTTGAATTTAAGAAGATTAGCTCTTGTTGTTTAATATTGCCAGAAGCAGTGGATTCATTAAGTTGAGATGAGCTATTTTGTCAGTGAGCACTGGCGATGTACTGTATGTGAGTATGTGCTGTAATGAGTTCCGCTGGGATAAAAATCAGGATTCTTGTTGCTCACTGCAGTTCACAATTTTGGGGGAAATACCATTCTATTTTTACTTCTGTTCACTTGTAAAGCTATAGATGAGCGCCATTGTTGCTATAGATAAGCAACAATGGCACTTGAACACGTGACAGTAAAATTCCCAGTAAAATGTTTACTGCTTTTGCTTCTGAATGCAGCTGGAGTCTCTGTGTCTCCTTCAGGTGACCGTCTATTTAACTTCTCTGCTTTTCTGCTTCTCTAGCTAAAAGTGACGCTGTTTGTGGGAGATGTAAATGTAGCCAACGTAACGACGAGGATAGAATTATTAGCCAGCCTGTGAACATTTTTAAGTATTTCCAAAGTGCTGGTAAAAAGAGCAACAGACTTTTTTACACAGCTTTTCCAAACATCCTATTTTCATTTTACTTTGCACATAGAAACAAACAAAACCAAGAACTGCCAGGCTTCAAATTCAAATATTAGCCACACTGATGCTAATATTGAACAAGTCTGACACGTCTCCTGAGCAATTCCAGTCCATTCTGCTTTCGCAAGTCTTTTAACATCTTCCTGGTTAAATAGTCTTCTGACCTGAGCTTTGGTCTTCAGTTCACTCCACAGATTTTTGAGTCAGCCAAGTCGGGGCTTCAATATCCTTCACTTTCATCCGGACGTAGTTTTTCACCAAGATCAACATATGTTTTATTACTTGTACCACCGTGTTTCACTGTGGACACAGTTTTCTTTGGGTTGTTTGCCTCTCCCGGCTTTCTCGCGCACTTCATGCGTAATCTTACTCCAGGTTGTCCTTACCATACTTCAGTCTGGTTTAAAGGTGTCTCTTCTGCAGAAGTGGAACTTTTCTTGCTTTGCTAGACACATCTCTCACTAGTTCTTTTCAGAGTATTTGAAATTTTTCGTATTCTGTACTGTCTTTGAATTTCTTGATGGTACTTCTCACTCCAGTTCTTGACACTTGAAACACTGTGATAGCTTTGTATATCCATCTCCTGCTTTGTGAACATCAACGATTCTTTATCTCAAGCATCTGATTTCCTTTGTTTTTGGCAGGATAGCTCAAATCCTTGTTGAACATTTTATACTGAGAGTAAAGTTGAAGAACCCTTAGTTGTAAATTGATTTCATAACAATTCATTACAGTTACTTATAATTCCTTTCTACGTAAAAAAAAAAAAAAAGCACTTGGAATTTTTAATACGCAAAAGCTAGTCTATCAACATTCTCCTCTTCAGGCAGAATATGTGACAGGTTACCAGCTCCCCTACTTTTAGATTGGGAGGTGGACTGAACCTAAAGATGTATATTTTGCTAGGTGGCTCAGAGTTGGAAAGATATGTTTCTTCTACCATTTGAGAGGATTTGTATGAATTTCTACATTAACGAACTGTAAGTAGCTTGAAAGTTAATTTCCCATTGCCTCTCTTTGTGTCAGTTGAGGTTACCGTTCTCTCCTTTGTTGAAGCTTAGTTCTTAGTTGTTGGTTCTTGGCCTTGGGTAGATGGGCCCAGATGAGTGAGCGTTGTTTCTGTATTTCAATGATTTTTTTTTTCCACTGGAAAGTATTTGAATCTAAACCAGAAATGACATCATGTCCAACAAGTCGCTAGCTGACTGAGCAGCATACATTGCAGTAATTTAAAGTAAAGGTTTCAAAAACTGTCAATGTGCCGTTATGGGTGCATGTCTGATGCAGGGGCGTTAACACCTTTCTTATATCACCACTCTGAAGACCGATGAGCGTTGTCTACAGGTTTACTGACATTCAAAAGGGTAAAACTAAAAACAAGACAAAAAATACAGTCATCACATACATATGTGCAGCATAATATGCATTTATATACCACCCTGCTACTACATAGCATATGTCTAATTGTCTAATTAATGTCTAATTATGCGAAGTTGTACTATCGATGCTATCCCAGACGACCTCCAAAATCGCGGGTAACTAGTAGGGGTGCAACGATACTCGTATCGATATTGAACCGTTCGATACAGTGCTTTCGGTTCGGTACGCATACGTATCGAACAATACAAAATTTTTTATTTATTTTATCAACTTTTCTTCTGACGATGCTGTCTGTGTTGAGAGCTCAGTGGATCTGCGTTCGACTACTCCACCTAGGCTGCACTGTCGAGCGCAGATCCATTGAGCGCAGGGCAAGCTAGCAAGACACATGGACCTCCCCCACCCTCATTCAGATCTGGCCTTTGGAACTATTTTGGTCTTCATGTGAAGTATGACCCTGAAGGTAAGCGCATCATGGACAAAAGTAAAACAGTATGTTGGATGTGCCACGCAATGCTCAATTACATGGGTGGGAACTACTGCGTTAGCGCAGTTAGCTCGTTAACGTGTTGACCGTCTAGCCCCACACACGGGGTGATCCGCGGTAGCTCGTTAATGGAGATTTGCCGTGTTGTGGCGTTAACATCATTTCAGATTAACGCTGACAGCACTAGTGGGAACAAAATGAATATGACGGCACATTTACGCCGACATCATCCTAGTGCAAAGACAAGTGGAAGCAGACAAAAACAACAAGCACGCATGCTACAAACTTTACCCGAGTCATTTAGACAGCCGTTAGCACATGATTCTCCTTATGGGGACCTGATATGTTTAATATGCTGCTGAGAATATAGCCCAGAAGAAGCAGCTTTTATTTTGGAAAGAGCCATTTCTCTGTAATAAACTCTCTTTTCCAAAGATGAGTGATTTCTCCATCAGATAGATTTATTTTTTTTTATTATTTTGTTGTTTCAGCAACATTAAATTTAAAAACTGTACCTTTGAGTTAAAATATATATTTATATTTTTAATAAATGACAAATTAAAAAGGCATGAACATTTTTTGTATCGAAAAAATATCGAACCGTGACACCAAAGTATCGAACCGAACCGTGAATTTTGTGTATTGTTTTGTTCTTGGCTCCATCTAAGACCTCCATCTTAATCCATATAGGGACAGAACCTCTGCGACTGCTCCCTCCTGCTCCAGCAAGCTCTTGATCGTTTTTTTTGCCTTGATCCCCAGCATGTGTCTGATGAGGTGGCAAAAACAAGTCTAAAATCTGGACTTAAGCCAGCTCTCTTCTTTTCCTCCAGCTTTAGCAAAAGATGATGACATTTTTCTTACATGGAGGAAGTCCTGGTGATGCTCTCATCATCTGTGCCATGTTTTGTCAGAATCAGAAAAACTTGGTCAAGTGACGCCTTTGTTACTCAGATGTATGGAAACAAAACAGGAGTTAGACAGAGTTGCTCAGTAAACAGTAACCCGTACAAAGGAAATGTGTCATTTATAACCAGTATAGTATGTAGCAGTTGTGCATGTATTTGTTGTTGTGCATTTAAATTTGACATCTGATTTAACAAACAGCAGTGTTAATATGTGAGAAAATATGTGTTTCTCTGTCTGGCTGTGTATTAAATCTAAAGTATATTTAAATTAAAATAATAATAATTTTGCTTTGTTTTAAATCCGTTTTTATTTAATACAGATGTTTAGGTGTGATTGCATGCTTTTCCATGCAGTAAGACAAGTGAGAGACTCATAAAGTCATTTATAAAACCATTGCTTCTAGTTAATGCAGCTAAAGGTGGTTCAACCATCCGTTGAGTCATGGGGTGTATTTAGTTTTTCGCACACTCCTTTTGCTTAGATAAATAATGACACGCTGTATGTTATGTGTTGCTGTACATCTGTGGTTGTTATCTGTGATTAAATGTTTTTAAACCCAGTAAAGACCAGATCATTTTTATTATGTCCTAGCACATAAACCTTAGAAATGTTAGTGTGTGGGGTTGAATGGTTTCTCTCTGTGCTCCCAGCAGTACACTGAGACACGAAAAAACTCCCATCTAAGCTGACAGCAGAAATGTTTCTATGCATTCCTACGGCAGCAAGCCTCTCTCCCGAGCTCCGTTTGTGCTGTAATTGCTCAGATCAATGGCACTTACGCCCTCCTCCTCCTCTCATCCCACTTCACACAAACATCCATACTCATCCTAACAGAGTAGCAAGTGTACACAGTCAGGCTCTGGCAGACACTGGGGGAAGCATGCAAAATGACACAAACGCTCGCACAAACACACATATATATGAAGCAAACAATGGTGCAGATAATGATTTTCTTGTCATCTCTTTGTGTGTGACATGGTTTCAGTTTTGTAATTTTCCATCAAATTAAAGAAAAACTAAAAGTCCTTGGGAGAAGCACATACACATGCACGCGCACACACACACACACACACACACACACACACACACACCACAGATATGATTACAGAGTGGAGTGCATTGCATTAGAGATAATCATGTTTACAGTTGTCAACTTTCTCCTCTTTGCTCATGCACCGCAAACAATAACCTCTACCTCATTAGACTGTGTGTATTTGTGTGTTGTTTATTTGCCTGTGTGAATCAGTGTGCACAACATGGTAGCATTAACCTCTGTCTGTCATTTTCCTCTGTGACTCATATCTATTCTCATCTAATTCAATCTGACTCCATGATAAGCAGTGTGTGTGTGTGGAGTGTGGTCTATCCATCGTCTTATCTGCCTTATCAGTTTCACTTTAGCCTGTTTTTCTCTCTATCAACTCTTAATTTACCATAGCAATCACTTGTTATAGTCTTAATCACACTTCAGTTAAACATTTAAAGGGTTGTGCTCTTTTGCTCTCTTTTGCTCTTCTCTGTGTTGATTAATCAGAGTAAGATTGCCATTGATGCTAACTCAGGTGTAGGGCTTGATTTGGATTGTGGCACATTGACTCACATCTTGGACTTGTATGCTTGTCATTAAACCTATTTAATTCTGGGTTCTCTACTTCCACAGATCCTCTTCATAGCTGCCATCATTGTCTTCTTACTAATTCTCTACGCTTTCACTAACTTTGCTCAATCCATCCTCCTCGTTCTCTTTCATTTTCTTCACTCATCAGGTCCTGAAAGTGCTCCTTCCATCTTCTCAATAAACTTGAGTCACTCATTAGCACATTTCCTTCTCTGTCCTTTATCGCTCTGACCTGCTGCACATTCTTTCCAGCTTGATCTTTCTGCATAGCCAATCGGTAAAAGTCCTTTCATCCTTGGTAACTGTCCAGGCTCACATACAACTTTTTCTTCTTTGGGTTTTCCACCTTTCTCTTTGTCACGTCTCTAGCTTCCCAGTACGATTTTCTAGTTAGACCAAGGTTATTATCAGGTCTGCTGAAAAACTGATACTGTACCTGCAGAATGTGCAGCATTTTACTTGCTCACCTGAGAAAAAGTCACTTTCTGATTTTGACTTTCCATGACTCTTTCCTTTGGGTCACCATTTGTCAAAAGGCTTTTAGGCTATAAGAAGATCTCTCCTGGACTGTAATGAGCATATTTATGCTATTGGAAGTATATTCTCCCCTTGGCATGGCGCCACCAACAAGCAAAATCCACACATCTGTACACATCTGTAGAGTTATGAACTAGTGTTGTGCTGGCCTGAGAGAGTCTGGACCTTTATTGTGTCAGTGCTGTGTGTTCTTCTACTGATTTGCCTCATCTCCCGAGTCTCAAATGCTTTTGCAGATCCGTTTAAAAACACATTGTTGCCCCTCCCATGTCTCAGTAAACCATGATAAATAGCATGTGTACTGCAGGTTTTCCTAACATGAAGCTAATTATCTACTTAATGGGACTATTTTCTCTTTTTCCATTACTGCACGCTGAGGCAAAATGAACCTTCAAGTGTGAGAGCTTATTTGGAGGCAGTTCTGTCAGAATGGAGGGAGCTAAAAACGGCTTTTCTGAAAGCATTCAGAACCATGGAGTTCAGAAGCTATGAGAGGAACAGGAAACATGGGAATACTGTGGTTGGCACTCTTAGATCTCTCACACCTGTTTCACATGCTACCAGCCTTTGAAATTGCCATCATTAGTTGATATCAATTTCGTTGATATTGCCAGTTAGGTGGCATCTTCCACCAGTAATAATAGCATTATTGTGTTTAGTTAGTGTTTCCTCATAGACTAAAAATCAAAGATACTGTCCAGGTATAAAAATAATGCCATTTATTTGTTAGAGCAGTAGACAGGAAGGTGTTGGAAAAGTCACACTCACAAAATGATCCAGTGCTGACTTGAACCCAGGATGCTGCACACAGCAAATCCAGCATGTCCAAATTAACACTGTCGGATTTGATTTCAACACTATTAAAGTGTCTATATGGGTCCACACCAGAGAGTGTTAATTTAACTCTTTTTGGAGAGTTGGTACGTTAACTCTGATTTAGTGTTAAACACCAAATCTGTCTGGAGTTGATAATTTAACACTTGGTGTTAAGAGTTTATATATTAACTCTCAAAGAGTATTTTAGTTTAACTACGTAAGAGTTATCTTCTAATTCATTCTAAAAAGCGGGAATTTTACTGTTCTGAACTTCTAGAAATTTCTTTTGGAAATAAACATTTACTAAAAAGATGCAATGGTTTTTGAAAAACATTTATTCTGAACTGTGCACCACAATTTCAAAACATTTTCTGAAAGATGTAACAGTATACATGTTCTCACTTTCATTAGAATTTTGTTTATCAAAAGGTCTGACATGGTAAATGCAAATAACAGCATTCTCATCACTTATTTCTTCAATACAATATGCATGTCCTTCATTCATCCCTTTGTGGAACTTCAACGCACTTCTGCTCTCCCCCATATTCCATCTTCACAAGCATATCCTGTGCGGAGATTGAATAAAAATTAGTTGACACTAATTAATGGCACAAATAATCCAGTAAACAATTGCAGCACAGTAAAAAAAAAAAAGGAATCCTCTTTGAGCCATTACTTGTGTAAAGTATTTTCCCAAAAGACAAAGACACAGGCAACAGGTAATACTGAACTAAATGTAAAACCTCAACCTTTTTCATTTTTACCTAAACCGTGTGCACAAAACTCTGGAGGGATCTATGCTAACGTAGAATCCAGTCAGGACGTCTGCTACTGCTGTTTGCTCGTTTTTTTTTTTTTTTATGGGCGATCGTTTTCAGGCTTCAAGTAGCACCATTATACCAACATTTCACATTCTAGACATTGTTTTAGGTGTATTTGACCAAAAGTTTGACTGAAAATTCACATGCAAGCTTTTTTTCAAGGCTGTGGTATTTGCCCGCAAACAATACCTTTCAGCTAGCTAAAACAGAATATTATGCTATCAGCGAGCAACATGGCTAATGCCTTTCACACAGCTTTGTCTCAACTCCAAAGAGCCACAGAAGTAAAAGCTCATAATAATAATTGAAACAATCTTTGAAAAAATGACTTACCAAGCATGGCAAACAACTCAAATATGTAGAGCAAAATGTTCTGAAACGGCTTCACTTCAGCTTCGATTGGAGCCGTGCTGGGGGCGGAGTCTGTGAATTTACTCTGTTGGTGTCATAGCCCCTCTAGGAGTTCAGAGTTAAGAGGTCAAGAGTTAATGTTTCCATTGTAACACCTCCAGATTTGACAGAGAAACACTCATTTTTAACACTCGATTTTAACTACTATCATTTTACACCTCAGAGTTACATTAAAAGAATGTGACTCTGCTTAGAGTAAAATTAACTCTACTTTTGCAAGAAGACTATTAACACCAAAACATTTAACACTTTTGAATTTGCTGTGCAGTAAAGACTTTGATTTGGTCACATGCTCAGCTAAGATATAGAACTCCACGGATGTTAATTCTAAAGTCTTGTCCACATATAAAGTTATTTACTTCTCATGCATCACTTGAAGCTCACAGTTGATCACTGGTAGATTTTCCAAGTTCTAGTCTACTTCACTATATGGCTTTTAACTGCATTGTCATTTATTGCCACATCACCGCTAGTTTCTTCCTGATTTCCTTACCTTAAATAAAAAAAAAATCCATTTCCATGTACACCTCATTAGAATTTGATACATAATCACCAGTTATAATAATTTGGCTTGCCAGAATGATTTTGCAATAATCTCCTGAGAGATCTAGAGAATACAGACTGGAGCTGATGGCATTTATATATGGTTTTACAGATGTTTTCTTTAGGAAAACATCTATCGACTTCTTCAAAAAGTATACAGTCATGGTAAAATGAACATCCACCCCCTCTCAATTCTAAGGTTTTATATATCATGATATAATAAAAAATATGGTCCTTATTAAAGGTCACACCATTTTAGTGGTTTAAACTGAGGTAAATAATAATGACTGATCATCTTCAAATATTATGTATTACATATGTCAAGGTTCACCAACAGAAAGCTTCTTTCCTCAAAAGAACATGGCAGCACAACCTAGGTTTGCAAAGTTGCATTTGAACAAACAGCAAGTCTTTTTGAACAGTTGTCCTTTGGACAGATGACACCGAAGTGGAGATATCTGTTGTGTTTTGCTGTGTTTGGGTTTCAGTGAACATAATGCTGTGTATTATAATCAAACACCACATTAAAACTGGTTAGCACAGCAGTGGAAATGTGATCATTTGAGTTTGCTTTTTTTATAGTCATAGCACCTGAGCTCGTTGGAGTCACTGAGTGGACCATGAACTCCTCTTTATACCAAAGTATTCTGGAGTCCAGTATGTTGCCCAACAGGACATGATCCCAAGCACTCCAGCAAATCTCCAACAGAACTGATGCAAAAGAAAAGCATCCAGGGGTTGCAACAGCCCTGTTGGACTGAATTGCTGTGGTAGCAACGTAAGAGAGTTGTGTATAAATGAATGCCCGCAAAGCACAATGAACTGAAGCAACATTAAGAAACTGGGCCAAACTTCTTCCACAGTGATGTGAGAGACTAACAAACCCATACAGAAACGAATAACTTTATATTACTGTTGTACAAAGATTGTTTCACAAGCATCAACGGATGAGTTTTCTACATACTGCTATTCATTTTAGCTTAACTTTTTGTTTAACTGTAACTGTGGCTCATCCAGGTTAGTTTTCGCTGTGGTGCGGTCTGCTGTGCTTAGTACAAAAGAAGGAACATGTTGTGAAAGGTGGGTTGTTCATATGTCCTTTCATATGCAGAGCCTGGGGTTTGAGTGTGAGGGTGTAGGCACATGCTAACGTCATGGAGACGCAGAGGCTTGTGTGGTGCGCTGATGAGGAGACGATTACGTCAAATTTGTAATGTAATCAATTACCTTTGTTTGTTTGGCCCCCAACACTCAACAAAAAATGAATGGCAATGAGGGGATGGCTCTTATAATCACACAGAAACACTCAGCAGTACAAAACACAAAGTCCATCTGTCACAAGAAAGCTCGCTAAGCATTTCAAAGTGTGCAGGCCTGCTGGGAGGAGTGTCCATATGTGTGCTTATGTGCATGCTTGTTTGTGTTGGTTGGAGGATGTTGGAGGAGGAGAGTGGGTGGGATGATCTGTGTCACTTTGTATTACATCATATCCTGCAAAGGAATCGCACTGGCACAAAATAATCCAGACAGGAAAGGAGGGATCCATGATTATGGAGAAAAAATGGACTAATTTGATGTTATGTAATTGGAGCACTTTCCTTACATGACTGCTATCCTGACATTTCTGATTCATAATCCTTACCTTTAACATTGGCTATACTGTTTTTTGTCAACACAAACCTAATATCACTAACTGAGCAATGGCACCCGACACTATGATGACAGACAGCAGGCTTTAACAAGGGAATGTAACTTTTTCTGAAATTCCACTAAACACAGTTTGTCAGACATCGCCCCATAGCTTTTGCTTAAAAATAGCATCAGCCTGTTCGTTTGTTTTCTCTGCTGCTTCACTTGAGTGACAGGTGGGTTAGACAAGCAGCCTTAGTTTTGTCCTCCATAGCACTGATTGCTTAAAACTTCTCTGGAGTTTTTACCAAAGGTCTCCACTAGGTCTACTTACCAAAAGGACTAATTAAGCGACACTACTGACAGGCCAATCAGTGGCATGCAGTCTGGTGACGTCACATCTTCAGATCGACAAAGCTCACTCGAAACTCCAGCCAAGCAGGTACTAAAAAAGTACCAGATACAGGTACAATAGAAAACCCTAAAAACCAAGAAAAGCTAAGTCAAGTCGAGCTAGTAGGTACTAGTTTAAAAGAAGCTGTAGTGACAGTTTAACAGGACTTGCTGGTTTAATTTATTTCATAGCAATAAGGAAAAGGAATAGTAAGTGGAAATGGCAGTCACCAAACTGTATCTCTATAAACCAGATACAGACCAAACACTGAATAACCATTAGGTGACCGTCTTTTCTCTACATTTAGTCTTGGTTGAAAAATAGTTCTGAACTTTGCTCAAATGTTTGATTACTAAGCTTTCATTCTGTCGTCTGGTATTTTTATCAAAATGGAGCTTTTATCGTGTATATAAGGCATAATTTCAAAATGTGTTTTATTTGAGAACTCGAAACTTAATGTTTTAGTTCTTTTATGTTTGAAAAAGAAGATTAGCAAAGCTTGGAGTTTCATCCACAATGAGGTG
Source organism: Haplochromis burtoni (assembly GCF_018398535.1). Classification (NCBI taxonomy): domain Eukaryota; kingdom Metazoa; phylum Chordata; class Actinopteri; order Cichliformes; family Cichlidae; genus Haplochromis; species Haplochromis burtoni. The sequence goes on from NW_024582925.1 coordinate 80,701, forward strand.
TGTCAAGTTCTGGAGTTCACAGCAGTTACAATAAATTCCTACAGTGACAGGACTCTGGAAAAAGTGTCAAATCATTCAAACAGACTTCCCAAGCTGCTCCAGCAGCATTACTTCATTCAGCGCTGTCACAGAATGTTCAACTGGAGATTCAATGACTGCTCGTGAGCAACAGAATGAGTTAGTGAACTGCAGTATCCTGTTACCAAAATGCATTACTTCTGGTGGTTCTTGTGAGCTTTGGGAAGAATGAAAGCCCAATATGAAAGCAGGATTTATCCCTGTTTTGATTGCCTGGAACATTGTCAACATACCCAGCATGCAGTGGGTGGGTAGATGGTAGAACAAACATTTTGCCTGCTGGGATCTTAAAGCATTGATGCTCAGAGCCAGACTCTTTCCTAAAAATCTAAAAGGGGTGTGGTATCATTTTGAACAACTGTGGCAGGTTGTTGCTTCATCAGTGTCCACTCTGTCCGCTCTGTATTCAGCAGGAACTAAGGCAACATTGTACATGATGGTTTAGTATTAAGCATGGTCTGTCACTGCTCTAACGTTTCGTCTTCATAGCGGCATGCACGCACATACACAACCTCAGACACATGTGGGGATTAAGAATTAAATGTCACATTACTCAGCAAGGCCGGCTATATAAAAGTTGTTGGATTTAATCAGCATCTGAAACATGTCTGTGAATGCATTATGATCCTGGATTATCATTTTAGCAGAACCTGGTTTTGAGCTTCGCTGTCTGCTTCACCTTTTGCTAAAAGACCATACAGTAAAAGATGCTAAATGTTTCAGGTAAACATGTAGTCAGTGTGTATGCAAAGCTTTAAACATAAATGCAGATAAACTGCCGTTGGCTCTGCTTTCACTGCTTCAACATCAGTTACCATCTGCACTTTGTGTGGAAACAGAGCTAGCATTAGCAAGTAAACATGTACTTATTATCTTAGCAGATGGATTTTCTTTGCTAAACAAACTCAGCTTCAAACATCTGCAGAAATAATATTAATATTAAGATATTAATATAATAAATATATAAAAACTGCTTTTGCTCCTTTTTGCTTTTTTGTCCTATAAACTCTTTAATAGCATCTGAGTAATCTTTACCTGCAAAAAATAAGTACGCTATCATATTTCAGTGATGACATCCCTCTAAATCCTAATCTGCTAAAGTTGTTTTGTTATTTCTAATTCACATTGTTCAACATGTTTAATTAATTTGAGTTATACAACACCAGACTTTAGTTACATGATATCCACCTTTTTTTCAGAAACACTATTCAGACACTCAAATTAGTTTCATATTAAAAGCCTTTGAAGCAGCTGAAAGCACATTGTCCCCCCTTTACCTGGAAGGTATTTAATGTAAGAATCTACCAGAAGTGATGTGGGTAATACATAAATAAACAAACAACACTTTCAGGGACTTTTACAAAAGTTTATCTTCACCTCAGACAAACCCATCTGAAGACTTTCTAAAGGCATGCCAAATAATAAGGCTCCAGGCCCAGATCGATTTGCAGCAGAATTCTATAACGAATTCTGGACAATTTTGTCACCAACGGTCCACAGAATATTGCAGGAATTCAAAGAAAATGGCAGACTACCACCAAAGTATGCCAACATTAGTCTCTCGCTAAAACCAAGCAAAGCTCTGTATTTGCTACCAGTTATTCTCCAATATCCCTAATTAACGTTGACCTTAAAATAATCTGCAAAGCTCTCTCGAAGACTAGGGAAGATGACACCCTTCATAATGCATCCTGAACAAACTGGTTTTATTAAACGGGCTTTAAAAGGACTTTTGTAACTTAAACAAATTTGGTTTTAGAAACTTTTTCATAAACTCATTAAAAATATACAGTTTCCCAACAACATGTGCTCGGACAAATGACCAAACATCTTCAAGCTTCTGTCTCTAGAGGGAAACAAGGCAGGGATGCCCACTCTCCCTCTCAGTGTTTGCAATTTTTAAAAAACCACTAGCAGCAGCAATTAGACAGGCTATACTGATTAAGGGTGTAAAATACAAGAATGTAGAACATAAAATCAGTATTTATGCTAATGTATTACTTTTTCTCCAGCATTTCCAAACAAATCTCTCTGAGGTAATTACATTGATAAACTCTTTAAGAGTTGCAGATTATTAAAAAATCTGCAGTTATTCCGATTAGTTGCTCCATCTATAATTATTCTTCTACCCCATTGCAATCTGTAAATATTAATTATTTAGGTATCAGTGTTTCTCCTAGGCTTGCAGATTTAACAAAACTAAACCACATCCCACTTTTAAAGAAAGACAATCTGGCTCACTACTTTCCTTAGCCAACAGGTTAGAATACATCTCAAGATGGTTAAAACATAGCCTCTTGCATGATCCCTGGCACTTTGCAATAATGTAAAGATTTCGGACCCACCATTCATTAGCTCAAACATTAAATGATATGTATGCTTTAAAAGCATTAATATTAGCTCATCTCTGACAGTATTGGGAGTTGGCGAAGTCTTCACTAAACCCATGCAAACATACACCCATCTGAAACAATCCTAACGTCTTACATAACAATAATATGATACATTTTTCAGGCTGGAGTTGTAAAGGACTTTAAAACTTGGAACATATATTTGAAGGAATAGAATTTATCCGTTTGACACAAGAATAGTGTTGCAGGGTGTGGTTTGTGGCTCAGATGCACAGACAATTACTGTCTAAAATATATGGGCTTGGTGCATCTAGGGGTTCGCTAGGGGTGGGTTTCTCAAACATTTCCCCAGCCTCGCTGCCCTTGGTGGAATTCGGGGAATGGGAGTGCTTATTGGGAACACTGAGGGAGCTGGCTTCAGTGGGGCCTCCCTGACCTTGGTAAATTTGGATAGGGAGGAAAGGACCAGGGGAAAGGAAGAAAGGAATTTGTATTTTGCCTCCCCAGTCCTTCCTCCCTGGCCCTTCCCTCCTCATTCCTAATTACTGCCCTTCTCCTGCTCCATCATACCGCAACACACGCAGGGCTTTGAGATGCAGGTGCGTCACTGAGGTACAGGGAGTTCCTCCTTCTCTATGTCTTCATGGCTGCCTGTGTCTCAGTTTTACTCTGGAACTTAGACACTGTCTTTACTTAGATTCTCATGATGTGTACATATGGACTTGGGTATGGATATAATGGACGATGTCCAGAGGGGGAGCTGTTCATTCAGCCTCACCTCTGGTGCTGGTGCGGGGCTGTGGCTCCTCACCCCACAGGTGTTCACACAGGTGTACACACAGGTACCCACAGACACATGCTATCTTGGGCTGCTGCCTCAAAAATATCTTGTGTTATTAGTGCTCTGTGATGTTCAGTAACATTGTCATTGTTTTTTATGTATATGTTGGTTGTTGCTGTGGTTACTTTGCTTCTTTTCTTTTGTTGGCGTTCAAGCAGATTCTCAGTGGGGGGTTTTTCTCTCTCTATCCCTTTTATTTTCCTCTATTTTTTCTCCCTCTCCCTCCATTGATTTTTTTCCCCCAAATTCACTGTGTCTTTTTTTTTCCTTTTCCACCCCCTGATCTTGTCCATTGTGGTTGCAATAATCCAAAATAAAGAATTCCAACCACGTTCTAATAAAATATGACTATCGAGTGGATCATTATAGCAAATGCCATAATAGTCCACTTGTGAAAGTAAATCTACAGGGAGTGCAGAATTATTAGGCAAGTTGTATTTTTGAGGAATAATTTTATTATTGAACAACAACCATGTTCTCAATGAACCCAAAAAACTCATTAATATCAAAGCTGAATGTTTTTGGAAGTAGTTTTTAGTTTGTTTTTAGTTTTAGCTATTTTAGGGGGATATCTGTGTGTGCAGGTGACTATTACTGTGCATAATTATTAGGCAACTTAACAAAAAACAAATATATACCCATTTCAATTATTTATTTTTACCAGTGAAACCAATATAACATCTCCACATTCACAAATATACATTTCTGACATTCAAAAACAAAACAAAAACAAATCAGCGACCAATATAGCCACCTTTCTTTGCAAGGACACTCAAAAGCCTGCCATCCATGGATTCTGTCAGTGTTTTGATCTGTTCACCATCAACATTGCGTGCAGCAGCAACCACAGCCTCCCAGACACTGTTCAGAGAGGTGTACTGTTTTCCCTCCTTGTAAATCTCACATTTGATGATGGACCACAGGTTCTCAATGGGGTTCAGATCAGGTGAACAAGGAGGCCATGTCATTAGTTTTTCTTCTTTTATACCCTTTCTTGCCAGCCACGCTGTGGAGTACTTGGACGCGTGTGATGGAGCATTGTCCTGCATGAAAATCATGTTTTTCTTGAAGGATGCAGACTTCTTCCTGTACCACTGCTTGAAGAAGGTGTCTTCCAGAAACTGGCAGTAGGACTGGGAGTTGAGCTTGACTCCATCCTCAACCCGAAAAGGCCCCACAAGCTCATCTTTGATGATACCAGCCCAAACCAGTACTCCACCTCCACCTTGCTGGCGTCTGAGTCGGACTGGAGCTCTCTGCCCTTTACCAATCCAGCCACGGGCCCATCCATCTGGCCCATCAAGACTCACTCTCATTTCATCAGTCCATAAAACCTTAGAAAAACCAGTCTTGAGATATTTCTTGGCCCAGTCTTGACGTTTCAGCTTGTGTGTCTTGTTCAGTGGTGGTCGTCTTTCAGCCTTTCTTACCTTGGCCATGTCTCTGAGTATTGCACACCTTGTGCTTTTGGGCACTCCAGTGATGTTGCAGCTCTGAAATATGGCCAAACTGGTGGCAAGTGGCATCTTGGCAGCTGCACGCTTGACTTTTCTCAGTTCATGGGCAGTTATTTTGCGCCTTGGTTTTTCCACACGCTTCTTGCGACCCTGTTGACTATTTTGAATGAAACGCTTGATTGTTCGATGATCACGCTTCAGAAGCTTTGCAATTTTGAGACTGCTGCATCCCTCTGCAAGATATCTCACTATTTTTGACTTTTCTGAGCCTGTCAAGTCCTTCTTTTGACCCATTTTGCCAAAGGAAAGGACGTTGCCTAATAATTATGCACACCTGATATAGGGTGTTGATGTCATTAGACCACACCCCTTCTCATTACAGAGATGCACATCACCTAATATGCTTAATTGGTAGTAGGCTTTCAAGCCTATACAGCTTGGAGTAAGACAACATGCATGAAGAGGATGATGTGGACAAAATACTCATTTGCCTAATAATTCTGCACTCCCTGTATTTGTCTTGTTTTGGCATTCAGAAAACAATTCTGATTGCTAAACTGCCGAACAGGACGGCGGGGGAAAAGAAGTGATCTAGGTAATCTAGATTAACATAAACCTTTAGCAACCAGAAATATTACCTGAAGGCCAGGAAAAATGCCCAACAGATTCACCAATTTGATCATTACATCTTTTGCCATACTGATCCACTTGATTGTTCAATCTTTATTATTTATTAATTTGTTACTTTTAAGTCATTACAATCGAAACGGACAGGACCGGGGGTTAGGAAAGAGCAAAAAAACTTTTTTTAAATGTGTGGAGATAATATATAAAGGAAAAGTAACTCTAAATATATTGAAAATATTAACTTCATACAGTAGACCAGTAGTTATTGGGCCTAAGTAATGTATGCCAAAGATTTTAGCTTGATGTTTTCTATAGCAAAAAACATATAGCTTCACAAAACATTTTGAAATAATTTACAGCATTTCGTTATTGATCATTAACATAATGACTAATTAACTGCATAAAATATTTACACAGAGCTTTGGATCATTTCAAGTGGAGGTGTATGAGGATCCACGCTCAGTATGTTACCTGCAGTAGATGCAGTAGGCCACAGCTCAGGCTGCACTGTGGACATGGTCAGCAGCAACACAGATTTAACCTGAAAAACCTCCATATAAGTTTAAATGTGTAACTCTAATATGACATTTTTTGGTTAGGTTCACACATTCTCCTTGAGAAATGTTATAACAGATGAATTATAAAGCCAAAGTCTGTGTGTATCAGAGTTGATTTGAAAGGTAATATCATCTATTTTCTGAAACTTTATTTCCTTAGCATCTAGCTATAATCCAACTTAATATAACCGTAGCCAGGGATGTTATGTTAATATGTACCTTCAAACTTCAACTTATCTGTCTAACCTGCAGGGAAGCCTCATTGCAGAAAACCTCTATGTGTTTTTTGGTCTTCACGGCCATTGTTTCAATGTTTTTCTGCAGAGAAGCAATGGTGTTAAGTTTGGTGTTCTCAGCAAATTTTTTGCATAACTTCATCTAGTATCAAACTGAGAGGAGGTCCAATTAGCTGGAATAATGCAAGGCTGGGATGCACACCACTGTAATTATCCCAAATTATTTATAGTAGGCTGTAAAACAGAGATTCAGGAATTCCCCTTTTAACAACAGGACTGCATTACCAGTGTGACAGATGCCCTTATAGCCCCAACAGATCTGCAGCCTGCACAAACAAAGTCTCAGGAGAGAGGTGGTACATGCCACTATAACCTGGTTAGTCATTATAACAGTAGGTGTGTGTGTGTGTGTGCGTTTGTAATGAAGGTAAACTCTTCTTTAGGACCTTTCTGCCTTCTCACGCAAATCAGCAAATTTTTGCTGGTGGGAATAGACCCTCCTCCCATCCTGCTGCTATGGCAACCAGTGAACTGTGTCACATACCAGTAGGTTTAGTGTGTCTGTGTGTGTATATGTGTTTGTGCATTGGTGTGTACAAAAAGGATGGAGCAGCTGGAAAGGGACGCATACACAATGTCTGATGCATATTTGAGTCCTGCTGCACCCACATCTATGTGCACGTTGGCTTCATACCTGGACACACCTGTCTCTCCCTCACACTACATCTTTGGATCTAAACTGAGAGCTTAGTGCATGAAAGTACTCACTGCCAGCTGTTTGCATACCAGAGGCTTTGCAGCAGTACTTGGCTGCCTCTCGTGCCTCGGTGTGCAGCTCTGCATTCTTCAGCTCTGCAGGGGATGTTTACATTTCCAAACTCTCCTGGTGGAAAGAAACGACCCAAAGCTGACAGACCCGAGTCAGAGGGTTCAGGAGCATGGAGACATGGACATGTGTATTTGCTAATTCATAGTTTTTGCATCTGTGTCTGCGGGTTCTTGCCCCATGTCTGCCAGAGGACTGTCTGTACAGAAACCGTTCCGACAAAAACAGTAAACTGGGCGCTTTTTTTTCACACTTCATGTAACGATTACTTCTGATCAGTTACATAACTGACACACACTACCTCCTCTTTTCCACTTCTTGTTAATGCTGCTGGCATGGATCAGTTATACATAAATTGTTCTATGCTTGCAGCGCATTACACAGTGGACGATGGTAATTGGGAGATGGGTCTGTCACTCTCAGGAGGTTTACTGTAAAGGGCCACACTTTAACACAAACCACAATCACGTTTAGGGCCCAAACTTAACCAATGAGCAAAAATCACAATAAAAGCAAAAAAAGATGGATGGCTGGATTATGAAGTTCAAACTAACATTGTTTGCATACAGCAAGCTAGCTCAGTAGCTCATTGTAGTCTTTCTGTCTCTGTGCTGAGAGAGCACAGTACAAGAGCCCCTGTGTACCAGGTGACATCATCACACAGCAGCTTTCATTATGTTGGCCGTTACCTGCTGCAGTCTCTTGAACGATAGGTGTCGCTATTCCAAAACCTCCTGCAGAAATGTGACAATCTGACACCAGCTTTGTAGTACAGTGTCTAGTGAGGTCTTTAAACTTGCCATTCCCAACCTGTAAAATGCTCCTGTGAGACACTACATGGATGGTTCATCTCCTGGTTTTTCAATGGGTACCCCCACCCTAAGCACTGCTGGTTTAAATGATCTGGAGGGACTATGGCGACATTGCCTGCGGCTTGCAAAGGAACCAATGCCGCGGGTATACTGGGGCCCTCGGGCATCAGTTTGCACAAATATATTTGTGCAAACAAATATATTTGTGCAAACTGATATATTTGTGCAAAACTGTGACTTTTCAGCTTTTAGCCCAAATGCAACATGTTAGAATGACTCTCAGCTACTCTGCATACAGTAGATTTTAGTGCGTAGGTACACAGGGACACACATCATAAACAGTTTCCTACAGGGGGAAAAAAGCAGGTTTACAATGATGAACATATGATCCCTGAAAGCTGGAATACATTTTTTTTAACGTTTTAACATTAAAGTGTTGATTGCTGAAGTCATGGGACCTTGCATCTACAATTTTAGCCACAGGTAAAGAGGTTGAAATGATCTTGAAATAATATACTTGCAAAACTTCTTGGTTTGCTTATGTTTCCAGGGTTTTCTTTTTTCCCCTTTTCGTGTGCCTCCTTTGTTGTCCTGTCAGCATCTTGTTTAAGTTTATTCTTGGACTCTCTCTTTTTTTTTCTTTTTTCTCTTTTTTCTTTCTGTGATCGTGGCTCAAGAGTTGGGAGTTCGCCTTGTAATTGGAAGGTTGCCGGTTCGAGCCGGACAGTCTCGGTCGTTGTGTCCTTGGGCGAGACACTTCACCCGTTGCCTACTGGTGGTGGTCAGAGGGCCCGGTGGCGCCAGTGTCCGGCAGCCTCGCCTCTGTCAGTGCGCCCCAGGGTGGCTGTGGCTACAATGTAGCTCGCCATCACCAGTGTGTGAATGTGTGTGTGAATGGGTGGATGACTGGTTGTGTAAAGCGCTTTGGGGTCCTTAGGGACTAGTAAAGCGCTATACAAATACAGGCCATTTACCATTTACTTTGAAGGTTAATTCCTCATGTGGTTTTCTGGGGGTTTTTTTTGTTCTTGACGGAGTTCACGTGTGCACTTTTATCCTACTGTGTGTATTCACTCTGGATTTGCTCCCCTGGTCTTTGACACGTCATAGTTGTTTCAAGTGCCAGTTCCTTCTATTGTCTCTCTGTGTTTTGAATGAACTTTTGGTTTCTGCCAGCGTTTTTTGGTATAAATTATGCCATGAGTCTGCATTTAGTTCCAGCCTTCCAAGCTCAAAAGATATCTTGACTGATATAGATCTCATAGACAGAGCTACAAATGTAAATTTAGGTTCGAATAAATGATGCAGTAGTTCTTAAAAGCCAGCGAGTCTTTTAACATAAACTGATTTAAGTTTACCTTAACCAGTTTGTGTAAGGGAATCCATCTTATTCATCTAGTTGACTGTGGAGCAGTGATACGTCGTTCCATGTTTGTTATCAGACGAAATCGTTCACAGAAAACAAGTCGGATTTTTTGTTGCCTTGTTTTCTCCTCCTCCTGAACATTCTGAAACCCTGATTAGCGCCTCCCATTGCTCAACTTTGATCTGTCACTTAAAATCCCTGTGACAGCGCGCTCCTCCTCTGCAGCAGGGAAAAGGCACATCACTGGCAACATTTATGAAGAGTGTGTCAAGAGAAATTACAAAAGAGCTCCTCTCTCCTCTCCAACTGGGTTTATTTTCAGTGCATGTTTTTCATGCTCTGAATCAGTAAGCTGCAATAACATTTCTATCATGACGCTGTTGCTGTCACAGCAGTGTAGATATCATCAGCAGGGGCCAGACATTGAGGATTACACCATGATATAACTCCCAGTTACACACACACGTGCACATACACAGTTATGCCTGTAGATTTGTACTTGCTCCACTCGATGAGATGACAGTCTTGTCATCTTTTAGCACCTTGCCCTTACTTTAACCCTCCTAGCCAACAGACTTCACTGAATACATGTATTTCACCTTGATTCTGTGTTTGCACATGTCAAAGGTATCCCACAGCAAAAGGTCTGTTTACTGCAGGGTTTTCATGAAGCAACAAGCTCAGAAAAGAATCCACCAAAGGGAAAAGCATCGAGTTGCTCATTACAAAAATACAGTCAGACATTAAGCAGACATGTAAATATCCAAAGTTAGATAGTGATGCCATGATTTGCAACAGAGTGAATGCAAAGTAGGATCATGATAGGTTAGAGCCTGCCCTGAGCCATGTACTACAATACTACAAAGCTAGTTCAACATCTGCATGTTTCCATTTCCTTATCTGCCTTTACTTACACAATCTGCAATCAGTCTAAGCTTTCACAGGTGCTTATCCACTTGATAAGTCAATAGAGAGTTTCCCAATCTAGTTGTAAGCATGTGTGTGTGTGTGTGTGTGTGTGTGTGTGTGTG
>NW_024582925.1:100713-159212 GCF_018398535.1 Haplochromis burtoni
TACTAATGTGCCACAAACAGGACTTTAATATCACCAACCATTCCCATGTTATTACGGTGTATCCATATAAATGGCCCACCCTGTAGTGTGTATGCGTGTGCTTGTCATTCTGTTTGTAAACATTATAGCTTAAAAAGTTCTGAATGAATTCTGATAAAATTGTTTTTATCATTCAATAAAACCCTCATAATGTTATGCTATGATTCTTACATGTGTGGAGTGCAATACCAACAAATAGAAAGTATAAGGATTTGAAATATGGTTGTAAACAAGAATAAGGTTAAAAATACACAGATAAGGTTCCACAGCCAGTCTGTGGAGGGGAAAATTCTGGCTTGTAGGGGATCAAGTACTTATTTCACTCAATGACATGCAAATCAATTTATAACTTTTATCTGATGCATTTGACTTTTGGTTGATATCCTGTCCTTCTCCATTAAAATGAAAATATGATTAAAAAATTAAAGACTGTTCAGTTCTTTGTGAGTGAGCGAAGCTACAAATTCAGTAGGCAATAAAATAATTGTTTCCCCCACTGTCGTGATGGAAATTGGATTGATGAATATCACAATATACGTCTGGGTGCAAGGAGTGAGATCAAAAGGTTCTGAGAATCCTCCTATTTCTTATTAAAATATGAAAACTTTTCTGGAATTTAAATTCTTCCTTTCAAAGTCGGCATCTCTTGTGCGTCTGGACCATTTTCTTGACTGCAGCTGCTTTTAAATTTCGCAGTGGAAGTTCTGTTGCTGTCATTTTAAAAGAAAGATTTCAGAGGAATCTATACACTGCTGTGAAAAACACTCCACAATTGCCTTCATGATAGCTTTAAAAGCTATCTCTGGCAGGGATAACTTGAAGTGAATGATTTCTGTACAACTTCATCCTGTACAACTTCAGCCTCTGTCACTGCTTTGGAGGAATTTTGGCCCACTCTTCTTTCCATGCTTTTGCTGTTTGAGGTTTGCAGCTCTCTTTAGTTTCTGCTGTTTTAGTCTGGTTGAAATCTGGACTGTGTAATTGCATCTTGATACTTTTCACCCAGTGTCTTGTTTCTGTGCTTAGGATCATCGTCCTGTTGCTTGAATCAGTTTCAGTCAAGGTTTAGCTGTCGGACAGATAGCCTCACATTTGACTAGACTCATTTATTATACAGAGGGTCTAGACAGGGTCCTGTAGCTGCAAAAGCCCAAGTCATCACTCCTCCATCACCGTGCTTGACAGCTATGAAGTATTTGTTTGATGTTTGACACTTTGTCTGATTTTTGCCAAATGCAGTTCTGTGTATTACGGCCAAATATCTCTCTTTTGGTGTCTTCTGTTAAAAGGACATAAAATGATACATAAAAGCATAGAACAGAGAGTCTAACTGTTTCAGGCGTCAATAAATCTGTTCATTTAGGAGCCACGTGCTGTTCGCTAGCAGGACCTTGCTAACCTTTTTTCCTGCTCTGGGACTGCAGAGCAGCATAGGTTTGTTACCTACGTAGGAACAGCTAGTGAACAGATATGTTCACACGTGTTCTGTGTTACTAAACAGTAAAACACTGAAAGACCATTGTGTAGTGTGCATCAGCTGTAAATCAACTGTAAATGAAATAAATGGTCCGAACAGTCTTCAGAGTTTGTCGTCACATTCTTTGTATCTCTTCTTCCTCCCTCTCCCCCTCTTTTTATCGCTCCCAGTCGACTATTTTTTTTTTAAAGTCACACATGCATGGATACATTCACTGTCCCATCTCCTGTGCCGTGTGCATTATCAGAGAGAGGCAGGGCTCAGGTGTAGATCACTGCTGAAATTGAGTGTCATGGCAGCAGTTCATTAACACTGGGAATTATTAACAGCAAAAGAGTGACAGAGCAGCACCTCTGTGGCTCAAACCTACCTACATATATCATGATGTGTGTTTCCTTGAGTTTTAATGTCACAGCTGTTAATGCCCAGAAAACAAAAAAGCCACTACACTTAAGCCAACAATCATCGCTCATTATCAACCTCAGTGACAGAATGAGATGAAAATATATTTAAAAGGTTTTAATCCGTTTTTCATATCAGCTTACAAAGCTAAATTAGAACGATCCCAGTACTGCTCAGATTACTGCACCATGCTATGTACACAGCCTCACTATTTGGAATTATCTGGCTCTAAGGATTAGCACTAACAGAGAGGAAGTTTGTAAGAAAATTCTCTCACTGGTCTGTGACAAGTCTGTGACAGTCAGAAGGATAGCCAAAATGTAAATAAGTCTAAATACTTGAATACTATGAATGCACCTAATATTGAAGATTGTAAAATGTGAAACTTTCCATGCTCGTGTCTTAAAAATAAAACACATCTTAATTGTCTACGTGTCCTTTCTCGATAAATGAGTAGTTCGGGTCAGTCCACAACCTGAGGTATTCCTGTTTAGCACAGTACAGCTGATACATTGTATAAAAGATGGACATATCCACTGTGTACTTGGACTGAAGTTATCAGCTAAGACTCGCAGGCTTGGTTAGCATACTGCATCCATGAACTGTACAGGTGCAATGCCAGGATATCCATAATCCTAAAAGAGACTAGGCCTCACTTAAACAGGCCTAGAGACTGGTTAGCGAGCGCCTGATAACCTCTGGGCGCTAGGGGAAAATATATACTCTGGTGTAGGTGTTTGACTGCAAGAGGTTGCTGTATGTTGCTGGGTGAGACTGTTCACAAACCTTGTTATGATGGCTTTGAGCAGTAGCAGTTTACTGCCCATAGTTTGCATGGAAAAAATCATTTGTCTGCAGACACTGGCTACCTGATCACTAAGCGCAAACTGGAAATGGAGAATGCTCACATTAAAAAAAAAAAAGTTTTGTTTTACTGCTGAAACCAACACATTTCAATAAGTGCAACTGTTACTTTGAAGGTGAACGATGATTGTTTCTGAAGTTTCCGTTTGAAGGCTGCTTAGTGAGTAGTTGGTGAGAGTTTACAGACAGGGATCTTCCATGCAAATCTCCTGCAACCACTTGCCAACCTGAGGTATAGACTGGCTGGCAGTTGCAGATCACCATACTTTGGGAGATTGCTGTGTCAGTAACTAAAAAATATGATTCACTCACATTTTTGGTTGATGCCATACGGAAAGGGAAGCAGCTATGTATATTGACATTAACACCAAACTTGACCATCAGCTTAAGTTTATGAAAGTTATCGTGTAGCCACATCATTTTCCTCTTACAATCTTCTGTTTGCATTCTCTGTCACCTTTTATCTGTTTGTAGTTGCTTAAGCATATGCAGGAAGAAGAAATGATTGAAGTTTTTTCCTTAAATGATACAGTAAGTTTTCTTGGGTATAAATTGACAGATTCATTCAGCACCAAAAAGGAAAAGCATTAAAAACTGAGCGTCTTTATTCACTCTGTCTTCTTCCGCTCTTTGTTTTCTGCATCGAAACCTTTACTTTTACAAGCATTCCACCTCAGTAAATGTGTTTGTTATTAAGCAGCAGGCTTACAGTCACATGCTGTCAGAGCACCCAGTTACACCGGTCTAAAGTAAAATGAGAACATTTCAGTGCGACAACAGCTCGTCTCATTGTAGCCTACAGATAATCCTCAGCTTCAAATCTGGGCTGCTGCATGGAGGAATTTTATTCATACATTTACAGTTTCTGGTGTGGCAGTGGGGTGTTTCTCATAAAGGAAGAATTAGGGAGTTTAATTTGCTATTCATCTCTACTTTTAAATTGACATCTAGTTATCCTAGAATGCCAATGTTTCTATTAACTATTCAATAGACATTATGCTCAAGATTTACTTCGGAAGGCCAACTGGTGATAGTGATGTATTGTTGGCAATTTGAAGTTCTGCCATTGATGTAACAGCATGAAGATTTTTGCACACAGCCAAAAGTAATGCAAATTAGCAACAAGACTTAATGAGGAAACAAGCAATCAACTACAGGCCCCTTCATTCATAGGAAGGTGCACGTGCTGCGCAAGCAAAGCACAGCGCAAGCACACAGGGAAGGAGTACCGATGCACAGCGCGCTGTGACGTACATTCACACAGCCAACAGAGACGGAGCCTACAGCTGCGCTGTTTAATCAAAAACACGGAAGAAAACTCGATTCTGTGAGTATGTTCATAACATACGTTTAAGTGCATATACGGGAGGAAGGAAGGAAACCAGTCTTGTGGAAACATATTTCCACTGAATTGGCGTGAAACAGTGAAACACCTTATTAAATTTAGGAAAGCATATGTATAGTTTAGGTTTATATACTCAAGGTATTAAACTTAATTTTATACTTTGGTTGTACCTTCTCTTCATTAGTAGAAATAGTGCCAGAGCTCTCTTCTTTATGAATGAGAGATGCATGCTTTGATATAACATGCGCATTTAGTACACGTACAGGCATTGCAAAAAAGTGACATGCAGGCAAAGCGCAACACAGATTTTAGGCTATTGCCTCCAGCTAGCAGTCAGTGCAGTGCATGCTGCTTCCTATGTAAAAGGGCCTTAACTGTTTTCTTCCATTATAACTGGTTACCTAGATTGTTCACTGTAGACAAAAGATGCTAGCAGATGCGTCAGTAGACAGAAAACCTCTCTGTATTTAAAACTTTTGCATCTGGTCAGTGGAAGTACTGGATAACATTTCCTAAAAAGCCACATCTCTACCAGTAATGTGTGGATACACTCCACAGAGGAGAGCAAATTTCTATGACTTTGACACTTTGCGCGTAGATGTTTTTACCGAATATATGAGTCAATGTCTGCGGTGAAGACAAAATGAGAGGGAAACAGCAGAAAACAAGATACTGAAGACACAAGAGGAAATAATCAGACTATGAAAAACAAAACACGGAGCAGCCCAGGTCGATCTGCCCTCTCCTCTGCTCCTCTATAAACTCTTCCTCTTAGTGTCTGCTTCCTCGGGCCACAATTAACATAAGAGGTGACTCACTGAGGGGGCTGGTGCCCAGTACATACTAGCCCACCCTTGTGGAACAGAAGCGGGGAGACTAACCCCTGTGCTGCCCTGCTTGTTATCTTGTTAATCACTCACAGCAGCAAAACCACAGAATGAATGTAGGTAAAATGTGGCGTTAGTGTAAAGCGATCAGACTTACTGGTTAAGAAAATAAAACAGAATTTTGTTACACTGGCTCCCATCTATTCTCTTCGGCTTATCCGATCCCATACTGCTACCTATCCAGCAGGCCGCTGTCTCCCGCAGGGCTCAACACTGTCTGTATTGGACAAAATACAAACAGTCAGTTCTGGAAGTGTGTTAAAATGTGTTGAAAACAGGCAAAGTCAGCACTATAAACATCAGGCCAGCTTTGATGAGAATCAAGCTATGATCGCTCTCTAAAAACACCTCTAAAACGTCTTGTGATATTCGAGATGTGCTGGGTTAGTTTGACAACAACTAATAAAATGGCAAAAGGGTCGCGAGTACCCAAAACCCATTCACAAGTGCAGGAAGTGAGGTCTGTTTTCAGAGTTTGAGTTGATGTGACCTCCAAATTTCTCAATTCAGTCAAGCACCATTAAGACGTGTTGTGGAAAAACACGTCAGATGAAAGGTCTGCTGCTAACATCTTGGAGCCTGATACTGCAGAACACATTAAGAGAGCTTGTGAAAGCCTTGACTCGCCATGTCAGAGCTGTTTTGACAGCATACGCGGGACCTGGACTGGGCAGGTGGTTTTAATGTTGATCAAAGTGTATTAGTCACATGTCACACACCCAGTCCTCCATAGAGGAGACAGTGAAGGAGTGTATTGAGCTTTCTATCTCATATCATTTGAATCCCAGGTCAGCACAGGTCATGCTCTGATTTCTCACTGTCCACATTTGCTGCCACACTGATTAAATGCCAGTATTACCATCTAACCTTTAGCATGGATGTAGCACACGCACACACACAAGCACTCACGCCGGTGTTTAGTGTGTACTTGTTTTTTCCAAATGCAACACAAAGTCTGCTGTCATTCATCTCCCAGACGTCCTACATCCCTGCCTCCGTACCATCTATCCATTTTCCTTTTTCAGTATCAGTTTTGTTTTCCTTCTACCCATACACTGTGATTCAAACCTCACACCTCCCAACTTGCAAATAGACACATTTCCATGAATATGATGTCTCTGTAGAGGATTATAAAAACAAACTCCTTGGAAACAAGGACGCAGAACATGGAGAGACACAGAGAGAGAGTATTCCCAGCCAAAGCTTATTAAAAGCCTGCGTCACTGTGTTTGATCTGGAATGTGTTTCATCAGGTGTTCTCCACCAGCATCTTACTCTTTAGCTCTTAATATGTTCAACATATTTAAACTTTCTCTGTTTCACACCATCTGTCTCTGAAAGCACAAAGGCCTGCTTTAGTTGTTGATGGAGCAGAAAGAGTGGCTAAAAATAGGAAAGTGCAGGCCACAAAATCAAGAAACATGAAAGCAGTTATGCTAAATCTGCGACGGTAAGGGACTGGCTACCTTTGATTGCTTTTTAGAAAAAGGTCAGAATTTGCCTTTCAATTGGTAAATATTAGATGTCCTTTCTTGTGTATTTACAACAATAAAAGACTCACAGTATATCTGTGTGAGCATCATGGAGCTGGAGAGATTAGAAGTGAATCTCCAACACTAAAAGTTGAACATTAGGCTGAGGGTTTCCGTCAACCAGGTCAGTTTCCACTCAGGGAAAGATTTCAGCTCTATAAAGATAACACCTGCCTGCTGAATTATAATTATTATGGCCACAAGTGGGAGTTTAAACATACACCCTTCAACACAGTTGGTAAACCATCCAGCTGGATAACATATTGGAGCACGATGAATTCAGTTCAGTTTTATTTCGTAGCATCAAATCACATAAACAGTCACCACAACGTGCCTAAAATGGTTGTTGTTGCCTGACACTATCACTGAAGGTCAGATGAATCCCTGGGTGGTTGCTCAGCAGAGTATACAAGGACTGTATACCCAAAGTCTCAATTATTCTCTGTAGATTCATCATTTTTGTCATATTAAATTTTTAAAAAATTACTTGCTAAAAGTTTTTCCAGACTTTTGAAAATGCTCCTTTAAAGTTTTTATGGATTCTCTGCCAGCAGCACCTTTTCTGCAAATCTGAATTCATATCTTAGATCTTTCTCAGATTTTTGTGTCCTGTGAGGACGTTTCCAGTTTAAAGGTGATAAACTGCAGCTGAGCCTTAAGTCTTAAAGTCTTATATCAGATTTACCTCTGACTCTGCTTCTAATCCAAAACGTGGCACGCTGTTATAGTATCTGTCGTATTAAAATAACAATTAAAGAGCTACAAGAAGGAGCAGAAGCAGTTTTTTGTTGTTGTTGTTGTTTTGTTTTTTTCCCCACACTGACAACCCAGGGAATACAGAGGTCACTTGCCCAGCTACTGTAGCTCAAGGGTGGGCTAGCGTGAACCTGACGCCCCCTTCACTATGCCACCTATGGTGCTAATTGTGGCCCAGGGCTGCAGACACTCGGAGGGATAGTTAATGGAGAAGTGAAGCGGAGCAGAGGGCAGCTCAACCGTTCACTCAGTCTTCCTGCTCTGCTCTCCTGCTGTCTTTTCTTTTGTTTTTCCGTTGGACGTGTTTCTTTTTGCAGTTATCTGCATTATTTTTTTGCCTTTTCCTTCAGATCTTAAAAGCCATCACAAAGACTTGTTTATTTGTATTTATCTAACATGATGTTAGTGGGCGGTTTACAGGAAAATGCAGTAAATAGAATTGACCTCTCTGTTCGCCCCCCTCTCTTTCTCTAATTTCTACACTTTTCTTTCCTGCTGACGAATGTCCGACGTGTTAGGTAATACCACCCACTCACTTGTAAGCACTTGTGGCAGAAAATAAATGCAACCACATGCTGCAGTTTGTGTATATGTGTGTACTTGCATACTTTCTTCTGCAGTAACGTGTTAACGATTAGCAAGCTTAAGGCCACGGGCTTGAACATTTTCAATTTACATCATATTTCTGCTGCTGCTTACATGCACATGTCGTGCAGACCCTGTCTGTCTGAAGCTGCTGAGTTCAGCATAGAAAGTAAGAAACTAAACAAGTGGTGCTACCAGACTTAAACTTACACATTCTTCTTAATGCATTAAAATGCATTTGCAGGATTAGGACGGCTACACGACTGATTTGCTCTGGGTGTGTGTGTGTGTGAGTGTGTGTGTGTGTGAGTGCATGCACTTATAGCTGTAGTTTACCCTCACAAACGTGCATTTTTCAATGCAAGTGCAAGTACAAGTTTTACCTTTTGAAACATGTTGGCTAATACTTTTTAGACTAACATCATCTGTTGCCGGTTTGGGTCACACTTTTTAAGGTTTCAAATTCAAATTCAAATTTTATTTGTCACACACGCACAACCATACACAGTATGACATGGGGGTGAAATGCTTGTAGCTGTACAATGCCCGACCATTAAATGACAGAAGAAAAGTTTTACAATATTTACAATTTACAGTTTACTACAAAAATTTACAAATTAACTTAGGAATTTACAGTAAAGAATGTGCAAATAGCAGAAGAGATTATAAAGATAAGGATTATAAATTATAGGAATTATAGGATTATAGGAAATGTGTGGTGGTGCGTGTGGTGACGTGTGTGAGAGTCCAGTCTTATAGTGACGTGTTTGGGAGAGTCCAGTCCTACACCTGGTTCAGGCCCCGAAGCTCCTCCTCATTCTCTCTGTTTTGGCCTTAAGGGAGCGGAAGCGCTTCCCAGACCTCAACAGTGAGAAGAGTCCATTGTTGGGATGGGAGAGGTCCATCATAATCTTCCTAGCTTTGGACTTGCACCGCTTGGTGTAGATGGACAGCAGGTCAGGGTGCTCTGGTTGAATGATGCGTTCTGCCGAGCGCACCACTCTTTGCAGGTTTCACTGCTACATTTATTACCCACATCCTAATCCCTGAATTAGATTCTCATTTGCAACAGTATCTATACCAAGAGTGCCATCTTCTCTTCTTCTGGGACACCACTTCACACAGACGTATAGATAGCAAGACAGTGGTGAAGAAATAGTACTTTGAATTTATGTTACTGTATTTTTTGCCAGACAAATTAAGAACAGTATTGTTATTGATGTTATTTGCATTTTTTTATCTATTTTTAAAAACATGTGACCCTTAATTTTTTGTCATTTTGATGTGTTTGGGATCAAGTTTGAAAGTCTAGTATTGTGCCAATCCCAGATGATTAGAGAGACCTACTCGGCCCACACAAATGATGGGATCAGGTGGCTCGGTTTTTCCTGTGTGGAGCAAACATACTGAAATGGTTTGTGCTTCTTTCAAGGGGACATGTGGAATAAAGTTATTTAGAGTAATCACTTTCATACTTTGATGAAGCACTTTCTTTCTCTTCAAAGATGAAAATGCCTATGACTACTCTAAGAATGAATGCTTCACTCATTCAAGCGTTGACTGGATGGTTTGAGTTTGAAATAATGTGAATGCCATGCTGTGGCCTTCAGTGTCACCAGATGTCAGTCCAACTAAATGACTATGGGAGATTTCATGGTACTGTGCTAAACTCCTCCACGATCATAAAAACACAAAATGAGGAGACATCTTTTCTTTGCTACTTTCAGAGAATTTTAGGATCAATGCATACGTAGTTGTTGTTGTTTTCTTTTAAAGTGATGTCATTCTTTTTAATGAGAGTAGGGCTGCTGTTTGCTTCATACAGTGCTCTCCTTATACACACTGCAGCATACATATATGTGCATCTGTCTAACACAGCAGGTGCTACAGCATGCTTTGTCATAGATGTAGGAAAAACCATCTGTCATCTGCATAAAGCAGCATCTTTTCTGGAGTTCTTCAAACACCGCAGCCTCCTTAGATCCCTTTAATGATGCATCAGCTTTGCCTCTTCTTTCTCTCCTTTCTGTGTGGTTCTGTCTCTGCTGGAGCCACAGGGCTCTTATGTAATGCTTGTGATATTACGTAAGCGTTGGGGGTGGGAGCATTGTGGGTTAACTGTTTCTCTGCCACTGAGTCTTATGTCTCCACTGAGGTCAATCCACATTGGTCTTACACAGCTCTACAAAGCTCTACAATATTACAGATAAACTTGTGTGTGTGTGTAAAGCTAACGCGTATCTCAAATTTATGGCATTTTCTGAAGCATAGCATCTGTGACTTAATGTTTTGGCCCTTATATGAAATGAACCCATTGGTTTTGTTTTGTTTTGTTTTACTTGTTTATTTTTATGATAAAATACTGTGTGGTGATTGGAAACATGTTAACAGTTTTCAAAACCTGAAAATATGACCAAGTAATAGTAATAGACATATTTACTTGTACCAAGGGATTCTCTTTGGACTCTAGTACTTTCTTCATTCTACTGCTTGGGACATTAATACATATCTAGATATCTATTATGTATAAGACACTCTCCACTTTTATGCAGTTCAAGCATTTACTCAGGATCTGAGTCTGGCTGCTTTGACTAAGCAAAATGTGACCCACATACTTGTAATGTATGTGAAGCAAGGCTTGTGACTTTTAGCCACATGCAGCCTACACTACACCCATATTGACTTTTGGCACACACATTTTCTAATGCCAGTCAAGATTGGCAAAATTAGATAACCCTAAAATGTTAAGTATAACAATGGCCATTTATAACTCAATTTCAAAGTAATATATATTATTATTACTAATAATAATATTATTATAAATAATAATCACAGGGTGTAAATCACAGACACCCTTGTGTTACAGCTCAGTGTAAAACTGCCTTTGAAGTAAGACTGTCTGCACTGTTTTAGTGAGCACAAAATTCAATACACACATTTATGAGGCTGGAACCGTGTAGTACAATGTTGGCTAATTCCTAATTAGCTAGGTATTAATTAGCGACCCTGAAAAGGATAAGTGTAAGAGAATGGATGGATGGATAGTTCATTTTTGGAGATAACACAAACTAAGAACGACTAATGCTTTGACACACACCAGTCAAAGGTTAGTGAAGGATAGAGATTTCTAGGGAAATGGGGATCAAAGATACACGCACACACACACACACACACACACACACACACACAAAGCATGTACTGTATGCAGTGTGACTGAATGCATTCTTCATTCACACATCTGGTTAAATGTTTTTAAGCTTTCACACATCCTTGCAGCACTAAGGTATTTAACTACCTGTGATCTCAGTTAAGAAAAGGCTCAATGATCCAGGAAGCTCAGATCTGGCTTGTTTCACTGTGTGTGATAAGAAAAGTTCTTAATGTGAGAGGCTTTCTAAATTAGCTTCCCCTGCTCTGTGTGGATTTTGCTTTTTAGCATCTTTCTGCAAAATTTTCCGCCTGTTTCTGTTTCATGTGCACTATTTTGTGCAGTAAGAGCAGACGGCTTTCTTAGGCGAAATGCTCTGATAAACACACATCTAATATATTTATGAGCTTTATGAGGTGTTAATTTGTGAGTGTTGTGTTTATAGCTTTCTGTTTCTCAATGGCAGAAAAAAAACATTTTAGGTGTTTTTTGGCAAATAATTTGTACAAAATCTTTAATTTACCACATTGTGTCTGTGTATGTGTGTTTATTGCTTGGTTCTTCATTCTCTTTCCAGTTTTTCCTTGTTTCTTTCTTTTATGCCTTGGCTCTAAATAAGCCTCATTTCATTCAAATTGAAGCCTGTGCCACAATTTAAAATTTGTGACCACATTCTACCATTTCTTTGTGAAGACATAAATGCAGATAGGTGGACCACTTGGATACAAGCCTCCAAGTGGAGGTAACAATAATGCTTCCAATTATAAAAAAGTAGATCTACACTGTAATCACCTGACCTGTGCTGAGATTTGCATGTTTTGTGGATATAACCATCTGCATCACAGCATTTAAGTGGATGCTGCATGATCTGTCACAAGGGACAACCTCCGCTCAGGGCCAATGTGAAGATGGCAAAAACTAGTTTCTCTAGGTGAACTTCAGGACGGCTTCTAAAGCAAGTCGCTCACTATAGTCTCTCATTTTGAAACAGCTAAGTTTACTCGTTAATAGAAAATAATTGAGGCCTATGTGGATAACACAAAATATCTTAGCGAGGTCTTATACCTTATCCACCTTGATACTGAAGTTAGCATAGCTAACTTCAGTATCAAGTATCAAGTTAGCATTATTTAGAAAGTCACAAATCAGACTAGATCATTCAATAAGTTTGTGTTTTAGTTTTAGTAAATTCAGTTCTTTTTTTTCTTTTTTTTTTAGTTTATTACTTAACATCAACAGGCTGTGTAGTGATTTACACATCTGCATAACAAGTGAAAGATCCACCATTCAATCTCAGAAGGAGATGGTTAAAAAATCTGCCAGTCAGGCTTTCTGTTGTGGTGACCCCCTGTGAATGAGTGAGCAGCTGACGTAGCATTAACCTCCTAAGACTCAAACTCTTTCATGGCATGCATTTTTAATATCCATTTGCTATTTGGGCTGATTGGGACCTAAAAACAAAGAATTACCGTTTTTTTTTTGTTGTTTTGTTTTTTTTTTGGTGGGGGGGGGAGTTTACCTGATTTTTGTTTCTGAGAAAAATGAGATCCACATATGAGGACAATGGCTTTAAATTTCGAGAGAACAGTGCCAGTATAATGTCCTCATATGTGGATATCAGGCCCTTGTAGAGCAAAATTTAGTATTTTGGTCTAGACAACCCAAAATGTGATGTCCACAAATGTGGACGCCAGGTCCTAGGAGGTTAATTAGCTGAAATATGTGTCTATGCATTGCACCCATAGTTTTTGAAAGCAACTTGCTAACCAAAGTTGCTAGCATTGACTGGTAATTTAGGACTTCATTGTTTAAGCCCATCTCTTCAGCCAACTCTCTAGGACCAAAGTCTTTGTGCAGTCATACCTTCACCTTTAGACAGAATGGAGGTTTAAGGCATTTCTGCACTGGCTGCACTGACAAGTGGTATTGTGTGAGTATTCTTAAGTAGCATCGTCAGTATAATCTATTTATTGTAAAGAGACATAAACACGAAGTGGATAAATGACAGTTAATCTGTCTGTAGTGAATGGTGTCGAAAAACAACATGTTATGAGTCATATTTGAGAAGTAGCACAGTGCATGTGGAGTATGCACTTTGATCATTTAATACCCTGCAGTGTGTTATCCCCACATGTTCATTGACTTAAAAGCTGTTCCTTTGGCTGATTGCTTTACTTTATTTAAGCTTTACTTAAGTCCTTCAGCTTGATGGTTTCATCCAGCCTAAAACCAAACAAACCTAAATAGGTCATTTTTTATTCTCCTCTTTCATTTTGGTGTTATATGAAAACTGTATGAGGGGCAGGGCACTCCTCACCCTACTCTGCACATGTACCTCTATAATGCTATCAGTAATCACTTGTGGAAGTTGGAAAATGCAGCAGGCAGAAGCTAACATCAGTACAGACCGCAGGCCAGTCCAGCAGTCGGCCGCATGTATCTGTTCAATCCTAAACCAAGACGCATATTCATATAGGACTATTTTCAACATTTAAGCACTTACAGTAACAGAACCCTTCATCCCCAGTGTCAGAGGATGACTACGGAAGCACGAAACCTGTGTTGCAGCCAGGTTACAGCTGGGGGATCTACCGCAATATGCTTATCTGTCAAATTCCACCAAATCTTATCAAGATAGACAAAAAAATTTGTGCATGTTTCTCTGCCACCGATAAAACGATAAAAGCTGTCTTCAGAACTGGCTTTTGCCAGCTATGGGTTCGTGCAAAGTTTAAACTGCTCCTCTCTGTCGTGATAAATGACATTATATAACTGCATTTTAAATAAATAACATAGACACATAATACAATAAACCAGTCAGAAGCTTAAAGTTTTAAAGTGTTTTCTTTATAAATATTGTAGACATTATTACAAAGTAATATCTCCAAAAAGTATAATGTACTCTGTATTTCGCTTCTTTTAAATTTCTGGAAAACAGTCTCTTAAATACATAGACAAAAAACAAAAAGGCATTCTGGATATAATCAGGAAACTTTCAAATGTAAATGAAGGAAAACAGAAACAAAACTGCTTATTATCAAGGCAAAACAAAAGTTCTGAATGAAAAAGGCACAAGAGGTACTGTACTAACTCAGTAAAGTGGGCAGTGAGCCTTATATAGATTTTTGGAACCACAAATCCAGTGTTGATGTGAAGTTGTTCAATTGTCACTATCCTCCATAAGTAGTTGGAAAAGCGCCATCTGAGAAAAATGTTTTTGCATGGGTCAGTTATTTTAACAGTGCCTTCATTTTTTGAGTCTTTATGGGGCATCTTGTTCGGTCAAGTTTTGTTAACATGGTGTCATTTTGTCGTATATCTCACCGCAAGGGCATCGTTAAACCCACCGTCCTTTACAAGAAGGTTATGTTAAATTGACATCACATCGATGCTGTCACAATCTGTTGTTTCTGCCAGTCATGCACTTCAGAACATGAAAATACCATGCAGTAATATTAGTGGTATGTGGTTGTGTTTCGGTCTTGCCAGTATATTTGTAGTGGACTGTGGAAGCATGTGCAAGACGCCTGCACAAATCCCAGTTAAACCCATGGCTTCACAGTGTATCAAAGTCAAATTACAGTCTAACAACAGTGGAATTATAGTGATACTAAAAGTTTAAATGTCCAGGTTTCAAAGCTCTTTCCAAGATTTTGATATGAACAGAATTAGAAAAGTTGAATTTACTTCTTTTTGTCCACCAGCACTGCACACTCCTGCACGTGCATTCAGCCTGTTAGAACAGTAGTTATTTCGTGGTATGTTGCCTGTTCTTCCATCTGGAAGTCTCATTATAAGTGCCAGGCTTGAAGGGAAAGGAGAGAGAAGAGACAGCTTCGTGACAACGGCCCGTCAAACACACACAAACACGCAGCTCTGGTAGGAATAGAGTTGGCCTGTGTCTGTGCCTGCATTGGCTGGCCGGGTTGAGTGAGCCTCTAATCTGTGAATTGAAAACACAAAGATTCCTGGAAAGAAGAAGTCATGCCAGCAGGCTGAGACTGTTATTGTCTTTGTTATTCTGGGGCTGTGTGGAATTGGCAAAAGCAGCATCTCATCAGCATCTATATGAGCCCGCGGATGTTGCGATTTGTGTGTTTTTGTAATGTGTGCGTGAGAATCTGCATACAATCTGTGTCAGATGTGCGACAGTACAGACACCGAACTTAATTGTTCTGTTCTCGGCATGTTCTCAGGATGATGTGGCCTGCTATTTTTATCTGTGTGCACAACTGTCCTGGCTGGGAGCGTTCAGTGTGAAGCAGATTTTGCTGATGGAACCGGCCAATAAAGCGAAAGCTGTTTTCTGACAGATTTGTTTCCCACAGAGTTGATAAGTACCTTTCACTTGCTGACTGACTTGCTGTTTAACATCTGAGGTTCTGCTGATGCGCTTATTAAATTACTTGGAGAAAGAGACACATTTAAACCAGCCTAAAAATTTCAACGATGGCAGTGTTGTTTGATTTGCAACCTGCTCTGTTGTTTTCTCACTGCTGTTTGTCAGTCTCTCAGTCTGTTAGTAGGTGGAAGCAGAAACAATCAAGCCAAATTTCCTGAAACTTGGTGGAGAATAGGACTGGGTGATATGACCCAAAATTCATATCTTGATATTCTTTAGCTGGATGGCGATATACGATATATATCTTGATATTTTTTAAAGCCATAAAGTAAGAACAAAAAGAGAGTTCTTAGTCAAAGCTGTGTCCCAGATCTCACACAGGCACTTTTATTAACATACAGCGTAGATGTACATGAAAAAATTACTCAGTAATAAATTATCAGCATTTATTAAATAATAATGCTCCATAAATAAAATAAAGCAATGTTGTTTTTGTGCATAAGAAATAGCTCACAATTGTAAACTAAAAGACGCTGAGCATAATAACAAAGACAGGCAGACTTCACAGCTGCTCTGGTCCCAAGTTCTACTGCGTAACTGAAAGCCTGGAGTTTGAAATCCTCTTTGTAACCATGTCTCTTACAGGCGCCATTTGTGGTCCTTATACACACACAATACGGTAATATTACGTTGAAGACAATCCATCAAGCGGTGCGGCTTTGTAGCTTACCAAAGTCATAGTGAAACATTTTTTGACAGATTGCTGAGCGCCGTCTACCAAATAAAATCGGTTCGTGGTCAGTAAGCACAACCAGAATTCATACACTAGGCGCACTGTCGATTTTTCAGAAAATGAAAGGATTTTAGGCATCAACGTGTTAGCGGTTACCTCGAAAGGCAAACTTGTGGCTCCACAAGTATAATAATAACGTAACATAGACTATATCGATATAAACGATATTGTCACATCTCATATCTTGTAAAAAAATATATCGATATATTTAAAAACTCGATATATCGGCCAGTCCTAGTGGAGAAGTACAAATTTGGGCC
Organism: Haplochromis burtoni; assembly: GCF_018398535.1. NCBI lineage: Eukaryota > Metazoa > Chordata > Actinopteri > Cichliformes > Cichlidae > Haplochromis > Haplochromis burtoni. The sequence goes on from NW_024582925.1 coordinate 117,144, forward strand.
GTACAAGAAGACATTAACTTCTGGTGCAGATCTGAATAATATTTGATAAAACCATATATTTTTTTGATGAATATCGTTGTGAATTTACATATGATGCAAAAGTTGTGATAGGCCCCCCAAGTGCAGTTCAGTTTATTGTTATTTGAATTTGAATGAATTATCATTCTAATCTAAGTAGTTTTATGTAGCTATAATGTATTTACCTTTTTCCAAGCATCGATTCAGTATCATAAACTGTTTTGGCTGTCAACACATAAATTCTAAATTTGGTTAAGTAATCAAATATATAAACAAGGGAAAATTTGATTGTAGAAACTAATAATCACTTGTGGAAAAAAGCCTCCCCTCTAGTATCACTCTGTCAGCGGACTGGCACAGAGGCTGGATATTCATCAGAAAGGCTGTTAGCCACAGCGTTGCTAAGGAGTTAATTAAAGGAGCACTGTCCATACACAACACCGCAAACAGTATGAGCTTGTGCAATGTAAATTCTAATGGGCTAACCTCACTAAGAAAAAGTTTGCAAACCAATTGCCTTAAAAACGCAAGTGGAATAGAAAATTTATGTTGTAACAAAAGAAACTACAGACTACTTCATAATTTAAGTCAGATGTACTCTTGTGTTAGTAAATACTAGTTGTTTAGAACAGTAATTCTGAGTAATGTGAAAGTACCTGCAACAGATGATTTCTTAGTTGTATTTGCTTGAACAAGCGTCTCATTTATTTTTTAAAACTATGCAAACTGATTGTTTTAGAAAGAGCTCACGTTGTCAAGGGCTTCATAAATCCATAGAAATAAATAAAAACAGCTCCATTCTCCTAAAAGAGTCACATATATAAAATAGAGTGGCGGTATAAATGTGACATTTTTTAGTTTTGTAACATCATTTGTAGATGAGGTGCAGAGAACAGGTTTAGTTGGTACTTTTTACATATAAAAAGTCGCAAACTATAATTTAATATAATTAATGTGGGACTTAAAACCATTTCATTAGACTGTACAGACATTTATATAGTTAAATTCTTGAGAGCATCCAATTAAATACCTTCTTAAAAAATTATGGCAGTCGCCCCTGAACCAAGGTGGAGAGCATCTGGGAGTCGACACTCTCAATAGACCTCAGGCCTCGTCACTCTCAAAGCCTGTCTAAAAGCTAACAAAAGCAACAGCTGATCAGTTATTAGAAAACTGCTCACAGTACCCATTTATACATTTGAAAAAAATCCAATGTTTTAGCTATTTAAACTAAAGATAAAAACAAAAAGGGGTCATTTGTATATGAATGAAGTCAACTGTGATTTGCTACATTCTGTTTTGGAGAAATTGTCCCTCCCTGTTTTACAAAAAGAAAAATCAATCAATGACAAAACAAGAGAGGAGTAAAAGTTAGGAGGCCTCCAAATCTGTGTGATCAGCGTCAACTTTTTCATTTAACGCCTGATAAAACCTACAATTCAATAGGAAACTTCCCCACAGCTTCTTTAATATGTAAAGTTAAAAACTTAGCAGTGCTGCAGACATCAGGAAGGTCATCATCACGTAGAACATTGTGACTTTGCAGCACTTCCTGTCACATCTCTCTTATAGAACAAATAGAGAACAAAATTAAGAACCATTCAAACTTGCAAAGACAATAAAAGGCCATCATGTGACTGTATAGTTGCTGACTGAAGGAGGGAAATCTACAGGTTTATCATTATTAACAGCAGTGAAGAATACTGTACCAGCTTATAAACTGTTGCAGACTTATAACTTAGGCTGTGTGCGTATATACACTTCCCCCTTCTTCATTTCTGAGTTGTTGGGTTTTTGTTTTTGCATATTTGTCATATTCAAATGTTTTGGATCTAATGACTTTAATATTAGTGAAAGGAAACAAAATCAAATAAAAAGTGCAGCTTTTAAAATAATGATTTCATTTATTAAGGGAAAAACAATGTCTGAATTTACCCTGTGTCAGAAGGTAACCAGAACAACTGGTTGTGCCAGTCTTGGCATCCTGCACATTCACATTCACACCATCAGTCTCTGAAGCAAACACTCTAATACAGACAGTCTTTCTTATTCTTGGATCTGTGAGAGCAGAAGTCTTACTTGGTCATCTCAGGCACACACTCTCACTGTCAGCACAGCAGCTTCATCCAACTGCTGATCAGACTTTGATCTTATGAGGGGCAGCCTTGTGTGCAAAAGTCCAAGAATAAAAATATCACTCTGGAAATGAATAATAAGGTAACCTTTATATTTTTGTCTTATCAGTATTACTGTGATGTAGGATAAAACCCAGATAACACCCATGCAGAGCGCTATCCACCTGAGAAAAGGTAAAAAAAAAAATTTTTTTTAATTTCAATGTGTATTGAATGGAACATTAAAGCAGATTTCCCATGTTCTGGGTATTTTGTTGATATTATTAGGCGATTATTATCCACCCACTGGCCGACTTTACTGCAGCTCCTTTTTTGTTCCAATATATGTTTGCTATTTTACATATTTTAGCCAATACACTGAACTGAAATGCAAGTGAAAAGATGGTGACTAAGCTACAACATAATGTTGTTAAGTGATTAACGACAGTCTGCTGACTGGATTACTGGAAAATACAGATGGTGATATAAACCTTGTTGTGATGTTTTATGATAATCAGCTGACCACTAAAGACCAATAGAAGACATCAAATGACAGACCCGTGTCATTCACAGCTCTAACCTTCTCCTTTTTCCCCCTGGCTGTTCCACATCATTTTAGATTCCAATTAAAAACTTATTTTTTCTCTTTCCCATCTGCCTCGCTCATGTCTTCCCCTTTTACCTCTCTCTTCCTCTTCATGCTGCTGTCAGTTCCTGTAAGCAGACAGGCCTGTGTTGTCTTTGGGCCACGCAGGGCAAAAGCCGCCTGACTCACGAGCTCTCGGCTGTTGAGAGGGAGAATGTCACTGCACATTGGGTTGCCTTCATGTTACACAAGCGCACACACGCAACAAACAAACATACGGGGGGGGAGTGCACGTGCATACTCACAGAACACAGATAGTACTCACACAGAGCAAGCCAAGCAAATCCCACATCACACATGCACATGGTCACGCTGGGCCGAGGCTATTTTTAGCCTGGCTGCTCGTACGCAGAGTTATATTCAACAGGAAATCCACAGGATGGCTGTGTATGAAGATGCGGCATATTTTGGCGTGTTGTGATTGACCACTGCTGTTGGACAGAGATTGATTCATGCTGTCACCTCTGACAGGTCGAGGATGGAGGGACAAAGCGGTGTCAAAGTGATATCTTCACTCAATGCGGTGTCAAATGTGTCAAGTGTTGGAGTCAACCTCTGTACCTCCTTTTTTTTCTTTTTTCTTTTTTTTGAGTGACCCCAGTCGATCAAATCTGTACACATAAAAATGCAGATTTAAGTGTCTCATTACAATAAAGATATTCAGACACAGTGAAGTTCTGGACAGACAGAGGTCCAGAACAGATTAGGTACCCTAAGCCTTTAAGTGATGGTAACTGAAGCGTTATTTAAAAAGGCTTTACTTGTGCCAACTCTTTTAACCTTCCTTTAATTTCAAAAATTCTTAAAAGTGTATCTGTATCATCTTCAGCTTCAGTTTATGAAAGTTTCATTTTTTAGTAATTCTTCAGTAAAAATGTACTGTAATGATGTAATGTAACAATCTAACTTTTTGGATAAAAACTCTGCTTTAATGTTCCCAGCAGATGAGCCCCAGATTGAGTTTTACTCCATTTACTTCCTTGTTCTTCCCGTTTGGATCCATTTTGAATCGTTCATAGTTGCTTATTTTGTCCAGATACAATCTGTAATTGGAACAAAATGCAGTTTCTTACAATTCCTTATTTGAAATGTTTCATCCTGCTAAACTTCTGCTCTTCATTTACCCATTGCCAAGATGAGTCCTGGTCTTGTAGCTCTATTCTTAACTTAACTCAGGGTGAATGTGCTCAGAGCTGACTGAAGTAATTCTGTCAGCTCTCTCTGTTCCTTTCTGCAACCAAAAATACTGAGCTCTTATTAAAGCTCTTATTAAACTCAGAGTTTATCTTTAAACTCAGAGTTTGTCGAACATGCTGTCTGGAATTGGCCCCAGGTTATGTTCCAGATTAGAAACCAGTGCATATGGTATCACTTCATCACCACGTTTGCAGATCCTTTTGTGTGTGTAGAGTCTACAGGGTCTATGTCTGTGTTTTTTTTAATAGCATCTAAAGTCTCTATGATGAACAGATTTCAGATTCTTCGTGATTATTGTTTTTATCCATCCATCCATTTTCTTCCGCTTATCCGGGTCTGGGTCGCGGGGGCAACAGCCCAAGAAGAGAAGCCCAGACCTCCCTCTCCCCAGCTACCTCCTCCAGCTTGTCTGGGGGAACACCAAGGCGTTTCCAGGCCAGCCAATTATATAGATTATAGAGATTATATCTATAATCTCTCCAGCGTGTCCTGGGTCTGCGCCGGGGCCTTCTCCCTGTGGGACATGCCCGGAAAACCTCACTCAGGAGGCGCCCAGGAGGCATCCTTGTCAGATGCCCGAACCACCTCAACTGACTCCTTTCGATGTGGAGGAGCAGCGGCTCTACTCTGAGCCCCTCCTCGTTCTTTCGGTCACTACCCACAGCTTGTGACCATAGGTGAGGGTAAGGGCGTAGATCGACAGGTAAATTGAGAGCTTCGCTTTTACACTCAGCTCTCTCGGCCGCAGTCCGTCTGTCGATCTCCTGCTCCCTTCTCCCATCACTCGTGAACAAGACCCAGAGATACTTAAACTCCTCCTTTTGGGGCAGGAACTCGTCCCTGACCCCGAGTGAGCACTCCACCCTTCACCCGATGAAGCCAACAGAACCACTTCATCTGCAAAAAGCAGAGATGAGATCCTGAGACCACCGGAGTGAAAGCCCTCCGCCACTTTGCTACACCTAGAAATCTTGTCCATAAAAATAATGAATAGAATCGGTGACAAAGGGCACCCACCAGGAACAAGTCCGACTTATTGCCAGCTATGCGGACCAAGCTCTTGCAACGGTTGTATAGGGACCGAATTGCCCACAGCAATGGGCCAGACACGTCATACTCTGGAGCACCCCCCATAGGACACCCCAAGGAACACGTTCGAATGCCTTCTCCAAGTTCACAAAACACATGTAGACTGTTCCATGACCAGGACAAAAACCGCATTCCTCCTGTATCCAAGGTTTGACTAACAGATGGACTCTTCTTTCCAGCATCCTGGCATAGACTTTCCCACGGAGGCTGAGGAGTGTGATTCCCCTGTAGTTGGAACACACCCTCCAGTCCCCCTTCTTAAAGATGGGGACCACCACCCTGGTCTGCCAGTCCAGGGGTACTGCCCCTGATCGCCACGCAACATTGTAGAGACGTGTCAACCAAGACGGCTCTACAACATCCAGAGCCTTCAGGAACTCGGGACGGACCTCGTCCACCCCAGGGGCTCTGCCACCAAGGAGTTGTTTAACTGCCTCAGTGACCTCGCCCCCAGAGATTGGTGGGTCATCCCCTTCGTCCCCAGATTCTACTTCCGCCACGGAAGACATGTCAGTGGCATTGAGGAGGTCCTCGAAGTATTCCTTCCACCGCCCGACAATTTTCTCAGTTGAAGTCAGCAGCACACCACCCGCAGTATACACAGTGCAGGTAGAGCACTGCTTTCCCCTCCTGAGTCGCCTGACGGTTTGCCAGAATCTTTTCGAGGCAGTCCAAAAGTCCTCTCCGAACTCCGCCCACACCCGAGTTTTTGCTTCCGCCACCGCCCGCGCCGCATTCCGCTTGAGCTGTCAGTACCTATCAGCTGCCTCCGGAGTCCCACAGGCTAACCAAGCCCGGTAGGACTCCTTCTTCAGCTTGGTGGTTCCCCTTACCTCTGGTGTCCACCATTGGTTCGGGGATCTGGTGATACGATTACGAAATCGATCATCGACCTGTGGCCTAGAGTGTCCTGGTGCCACATGCACTTATGGACACTCCCATGTTAGAACATGGTGTTCATTATGGCCAAACTGTGGTTTGCACAGAAGTCCAATAACAAAACACCGCTCGGGTTCAGATCCGGGAGGCCGTTCCTCCCAATCACGCCCTTCCAGGTCTCGCTGTCATTGCCCACAGAAGCACTGACGTCTCCCAGTAGGACAACAGAGTCCCGCTCGGCGCATAAGCGCAAACAACGGTCAGGACCCGTTCCCTGTCCTGAAGGCGAAGGGAACGTTTTTATTGTTTTTACCACAAACAATTTTGAAACAGCAGTATAATGCTAAAAATTAAACCTATTTTTACTTACTGACTGTAGACCAAAACATACCATGTTTTAATTTAGTTTTTACATTTATACTTTTAAACTGTTAAAAGTTTAGACTACCAAGACAATAGCTGAGAAAATAAAAACTAAAACTGTCTTTTAAAATTTAATCTAATTATTCTTAGCAACAGAGCAGCTTTTTGAAGACATTTCTTAGTAATTGTTCAGATGCTACCAATGCAACCCCATTCATATGAATGCACAGGCCCTGAGTTAGCTTAGCGAATTGCTAATCAGATGGGGTTTTTTTGTTTGTTTGTTTTTTTTCTGGCCTGTCCCGTTTGGCTCTTTTGCATCAGAATTATTGTCTAAAGGCAAAGAAAGATGCCCAACGGATTTACTTTACCAAATTGACCATCCCAGCCTTGCCGTAATGGTCCATTTGATTCACCTTTTATTGTTTATTTTATTTTCACTTGCTGAATGAGGACAGACTTGACTGGAGGAGAAAGAAGGGGAGATAGAAAGAGGGAAAGAAAAACAGCTGAGAAGAGGGACGGGGGAGAAGGGCAAAAAACATAAACCAACAGAACGGGCAGCAAATAAAAATGCATCTATCAATCACCTGGATCACCTGTTGAGAAAGAAAAAAGAAAACAAGCAGAAGAGAACAAGAGTAATAGAATAAACAACATCACAATGATATATGGGAATATGACAGTAAATACTAAATATTAAACATTATTGTGCAGCACATAAGATCAACAGAACACAGTGTGCTTTGAGGTAGGAGCCAAAAAGGGTGTAGTTTGTGGGTGTGATCACCCGTGTGTACACCTGTGAGCATGGACGCGCTTGTTTTTTTTTAAAAGGTTCCTTCATGTAATGATCTGCTAGAGGGTGTGGGGGGGCCACAGCCCCGTCCTCCAGGGCATGAAGCAGGTATGGAGGAGATCAAAACTCCAGACATCCAGAGGCCCCCAGAACACAAGAGACCAAGGAAGACCAACAGAGGGGCAGCCGCGCCACTGTCCCAGAAAGAGCTGAGGAGAGTCCCAGATGAGGGCTCACTCAGCAGCCGCGGAGCAGAAGCCAGGGGGAGTTGCAGTGACGCGCCCGTGAGCTCCGCCGGCAGCCAGCCGTGCCTGAGTGACCGAGCCCCAGGCCGAGAGGCCGGGGGCACCCCACCTCCGAAGTGGCCCGAGCGAGCCCCAGGCTCCAGGCCCCGATAAGCGGCCGCCAAGGAGTGAGCCGGTGTGTACCTGGACGCCCATCCCCAGACACAAAAACCACCTGCATTACTTCCAGGCTGGACGACTGTAATTCATTATTATCAGGATGTCCTAAAAACTCGCTGAAAAGCCTTCAGCTAATCCAAAATGCTGCAGCAAGAGTCCTGACAGGGACTAGAAAGAGAGAGCATATTTCTCCTGTTTTGGCTTCCCTTCACTGGCTTCCTGTTAAATCCAGAATTGAATTCAAAATCCTGCTCCTCACATACAAGGTCTTAAATAATCAGGCCCCATCTTATCTTAATGACCTTGTAGTACCATATCACCCTATTAGAGCACTTTGCTCTCGCTCTGCAGGCCTACTTGTTGTTCCTAGAGTATTTAAAAGTAGAATGGGAGGGAGAGCCTTCAGTTTTCAGGCCCCTCTTCTGTGGAACCAGCTTGCCGGAGTGGTGGGGGGAGATAGGCCTCCATACCTTGGAGGGCCTGAGATGTCCCAGAGAGGTGGCGTCTGATACCCGACCTGACATATAGACACAGACAAACAGGCACACACAGATACAAACATCCATTCCCACCCTCATGCTCTCATATGCAATTACTCAGCACTCACCCAACGTGGAGACAGACATAAATAGACACTGTACACACAATCACACTCCCCAAGCGTACTCTATACCCCAGGTCTAGGTACCCTTGCCCCTGGAGGGGGGAACTGCACCCAGACCCAGGTGGTGTTACCCTTTTCCCTGCGGTGGGGAGAAGCAGACCGCCCCGACTCCGCAGCAGCAGGGAGGCCCCACATTCCAGAATTGCTAACAATGTTCCCAATGTTAGGGTAAGTGAATCCAGACAATGGAACGATGCCCAATCTATGTTAAACTCACTAGAACAGGTCTCTGCCAATCACTTCTTGATATCAGATACCATCCCACAAAACTTGGATAAAATGTAATGTGGGTGATCAAACCTCCAGCCTCGCAACCATTCAGGGCATCTGTCTCAGCTTACATGAGATTATTTGCAGAAGTAGGGGACTAGTGATTGTATTCAAATCCTGTTTCCAGTGTCAGCAGTCGCAGTCTGATTCTCTCTTTTGAGGCATAGACATTTGTCAAAAGCTTCAACAGTCTTGTTCTGTGTGCTGATTTATTGTCAACCAAGAATATGTACAAGACTTTGGTGAGTTCAGATTGTCATGTGGTTTAAATTTATGTTTTGCTGAGATTTGTGACATGCATATTTTCTACATTTTTGCTGTTTAACATGTTCCCAAGTTAAACTGTAAAACTTATGTCACCAACTGTGACAATTAATCCTTTAGCAGCGTTGTCATCAGCTTTTAATGAGTCTGTGCTTCACAATCAGCATTAGGACTGTAATCTGAGTCCCTCTGAATTTGTGCTTCTTTGATTTCTACTTGTACTGATCTGCTGGATGTGGTGGCTTCTTTTAGGATAAAAGCTTTAAGCCAGTGATGGATCCATGCAAGAAGATGGCAAAGGGATCATGAAGTGTGCTTCTATATTTTAAGAAACTTCTTACTTGTAATACCAGAGAGCTATTAGACCTCTTAAAGAAAAGATTTCTACTATCAGCACTTTTTTCTCTGGTCTTCGATCATGCTGCTTCTCCTGTATGCCCATTGTCTTTGAGAATTTCCTCCCCTTTAACTGAAATAGATCAGCATCCCCACCCCATCATCAAAGATGTTTCTAATACCCTTGGGCCATGTATTGTTGACCTGATTTACTCCTCCCTGATATCTGGCTGTGTCCTGGCTGCTTTTAGACATGCTGTAGACTGCTTTTAGACTTGAAACCCAAGTAACTTGGATTCTTCCTTCCTCTTTAATTCCATGCCCATTTCTGAATCCCCTTTTCTACCAAAGGACTTTAAAAAGGTAGTTTTTAACCAACTACAACCATGCCTGGATTTATTTGAAATCTCTAAGAAGTTCCAGTCTGGTTTCATATTATGACATGGAAACAGACCTTTTAAGAGTTTTTAGTGTCCTGCTTTTAACTGTTGATTCTTGTGTTCTTGGATCTGACTGCTGCATTTGACACCGTAGAGCGTAGCATTCTAGCATTTGATCAACAGATTAGCTCTGTTGTTAAGACAAACTTTTTTCAATGAAGCCTTCTCAGTAAGGTGAAGTACTGCTTCCCTCCATGTTACTCTGAGACAGTAAAAGGCACCTTCATTACTTCTCAGTTAGACTATTGTAATTCTTTGGATGTCAGCCCTGATCAGTCGTTACTTCTTGCCTGGAGGCTATACAAAATGCAGCAGCTCAACTTAAAGGAAAGACCGGCCTTCCGGGCTTCCTGCATTGGCTTCCAGTCCCTTCATGATCCAGTTTTTCTTCTTACTTTCAAGACAAGTGCTGCCAGACACGTGGCAGCACTTCTGCTATCATTTTGTTCGTATTTAACAAAAAAAATGCAGACATAAGTGTACACATTAGTTTTTGACTCCTAGTGAAAATTGTTTTCTTTACGAATGACTCTCTTACTGAACTAACACTTTAACATGTTTGGGCTTGCTGCTTATATTACTTTCATATTAAATAATTTGCACTCAACAATAAACAAATACACCCTAACAAAAAAATTCAAGGGCCAAATTGCATTATCTTTCTTCATGTCAATATGCAGGCCGCAAGTAGGGGTGATGTGGGCCGCAAGTGGTCCCCGGACCGTGCGTTTGAGACCTGTGGTTTAAAGAAATTACAAGAAAGCTTGCCTAAGAGAGTTTGTGCTGTCTTAACAAACAAATGTGTACTTTCAAGCTCTTTAGAATTGTCACTGCACCTATTTCCTGTTTTCCTAGCAAATTATAAAGAAACTCTGTGGATATACATTTCATAGGAACAAATGCATATCCACACATTACTGATTTAGTGTTTAGTGCTTTATTGTGATTCTATAAGTTGACCTGGGCCCAGAACAGAGCCCTGTGGGATACTGGGACAAACTGGTAGTGGAGAGCGATGTCAAATTTAACAAAGTTTAAAAAGAAAGTTTTGTTAAGTTTTGTTAATGGTGTTAAATGGCTTCCGTATATCCACTTATAAATGCAATCCATTATTACTCAAGTACATGCAAATTGAGCACTGGAGGAAAAATCTTGGGCTGCTCTACCACCCTTTAATTTACAGGCTGAAGTTTTGATTTTAGTCTTTTTTAACTTGTTGCAGTTAGGGCTGGGCCATATCATACCGTTCACGGTAATACCGGTATAATTTTGGGCAACGATAGAAAAATGAAGCGTTTTCATTTTAAAAAGAAGATCATAAACCTATGAAGCAAACATCTTTCATTAGAAAGAAAGAGAAAGAGCTTGTACTGAATTTTTAGGTTTGAAGTGTTTGCCTGTACTAAACATATTGTGGCACTAGTTATTAGGAATTTTCAACAGTCAAGTATAATGACTGCTTTTCTCAATTCACATTTCCATGAATGATTATAATTATGACCACAGTCTTAAACCAAGAGGAAACGGTTAAAGTGAGTTACTTTAAAATGAAAAACAGACTACCGCATGCGTGCTGTTATAATTTTTTTGTGTGCTTTAAAAATTTCTTTGTCGTTTTCCTTCCTGTGGGTATATTTATTCATAATTGCCATTTGAGATTCTTCTCTGACTTTAATTGCAAATCGCTAACAGACAAAAGCTAGACTTAAAAACGATGGAACCGATCATGGGAAATGAGTGTTCAATTGCCTTGTGTTTATCTTTGGATTTCAACAGTTGCCTTTGTTTGAAGTCACTGTAGTGCAACTTCTTTTTCTTAATTTCCCTCCCTATTAGATATTAAATTCAGTCATCCTTTGGACCTGTATCTGTGTTTGATTGTATTTATATGTTTATTTGTCTTTGTTTGGCTGATGAGCTATTTCATGAGGCCCTCAGGGTATCTTCCTTGAGCTACAGTCAGTATTTAATTGCTCAGATTTTGCCTCCTTTCACTGTTTCAGCATGTGTAAGTGATTTTTCCCCCTCTCTCGCTGCAGCAATCCATGAGTTCCCCAGGGATTACTTCACCAACAAGCAGCGCGTGGAAGGAGCAGTGGGTCTGCACGTGCTTTGCGTGAGTGTCACCTGCAGCACACTACATGGACACTTGAATGTTTTGGAGTTAAAGTTGTTGCATATCCAAAGTAGTTCTAGCTTTCTTCTTTTCAGTGGCTTTAAATTCTTTAAAATAGATTGTCTTCCATTTGAATGGGTCTTAATTTTTTTTTATCACATCTCTGAAACTTTCAAACTCACAAACTGAGTGTTTACCCCTGCTATGTATTTGCATCATGCAATTCAACAGGATCATTAAGGTTGTGGGGGTTTTTCAGGCAGGTTGGTTTCTGATCCACATGGAGATAAGAAAGGTAGATAATGTTGTGTAGGCAGAAGACTGAAGGATTCAGCTTAATGATTTTAGCCTTGAAGATACAAAAACCTCTTTACTTAGCCTGGTGGGGAATTACTGAGACCACACGGGCTGCCAGGATAGTACTGTACCGCTAGAAACACTGAAGTTCATTAGAAGAAGAAGGAGGACTTTGCTAGTTAGCCTTCATGTAACAGTTTATGCCTGCCATTGTTGTCTGTTGACAATGATGTCACAACTGCTGGTTTATGGTGTGCTTTGAGGTCTTTTTACAGTAGTTTCTCATGCTCTTCCCAACTTTTGTCAGTCTGGGAACACAATTGTGTGAACTCTGTATCAGTGTACTCTTTGGTATATCAATGCATAAGCAAAGAGATTGTGAGATGGCAGAGGATTGTTGTGTATCAGGGCGGGATGAAAGGTACTGCTGAAAAAAAAATGCTAAAATATCTGTGGTTGTTTGTTTTTTTAATTACTTTACTTTCAGCAGCTATGAAGACCAGACCACATCTGCAACTGCTTGCAGTTAGTTGCAAGTTTCAGTATCATGGAGTCACTCTGCGTTCAATTTGCAATTGAATGTGGGTCAACTTGCCCATTCCATGCATTTACATGCAGTCTGTTTGGGATACCTGTGACATTACCTGCGATAAATTGATGAACTTGTAAATCTGTTGCCATTTACATGCTCAGAAATTTTCAATGAATTTTTGAAGCTGCTGCTATATAAATTCATAACGTCTTCTGGTTAACAGTGACGTAGTTGGTCCACAACAGTGATTTAATTGCAAACTGACATAAGTGTTTAGCAGCCTAGAAACATGGCAAGGTTTAGCCTTGTTCCATAGAAATAAATTCAAGCATGTTTTACAGAAGTACAGATGTGCTAGACTGTTCTGGGAAGATTATTGCTGAACTTTTGACCAGCTGTTCCCAGCTACTTTCAGCTTTTATGCTTTACTAAGCCCCACCAGTCTTTGGCTGAAGTCTGGAAGCAGAGTATTGCTAAATACGTAAGTAAGCGCATTTTCCAACAGTTCCTTGGCAAACTGATGAGTTTTAGTAGTATGTCGGTGTATTATTTTATCTGCTTGTAACTCTTTGCTGGGCTTTCAGGTTTAGTCTCAGCAAACATCAAGTAAATGACAACAGAAGCTGAGATTAAACTGCAAACAAAGAAAATAGAGCACAAATGTTTTTTTTGTTTTTGTTTTTTCAGCAGGGGTTTTATCCAGTTGTAAGTGTATACTGTTCTTCACCTGTGTGTCTTTGGGCATCTGCAGGCAGTCTACATGTTCTACGCTCTGGCGTTGGTGTGCGATGACTACTTTGTCCCCTCGCTAGAGAAGATATGCGAGGTAACAAACATTGTAGACTGTAACTGCACTGCTGCTGCACTAACATCACACACTCTCACTGCCACGCTGTGATGCTTAGAATAACTTTCTCTCCCCTCGTCCACCAGCGTCTGCATCTGAGTGAGGATGTTGCAGGAGCGACCTTCATGGCAGCAGGCAGTTCAGCGCCTGAACTGTTTACCTCTGTCATTGGTGAGACAGAGACATACACACACACACATTTTAGATATAATTTAGCTGTACAGCCATTCATAGTACAGTTTGATAATAGCATACTAATAGTGAGGCAATAATTTGTTAATAAAAGGGTTAAAAGTAAATACATATTTAGAGATAATTTATAGCAACTATAATACGGTGTTTACACATTTTCACATCTGAGCTTATACTGAGTTGATATTTTACTTCAACTTACATTAGCTTATTCTGTTGGCTTATTATCTAGCTAATATAACATTGTTGCCAGTTTTTAATCCAGATATTGGGCAGATATTACCACTGTTACAGCTCCAGCTGGAATCCTTTGCATCTGACTCCACTCTAATAGAGTATTCAATTCAATTTTATTTATACAGCGCAAAATCACAACAACAGTCACCTCAAGTTGCTTTATATTGTAAGGTAGACCCTACAGTAATACATGCAGAGAAAAAAAATGACCTCCTATGAGCAAGCACTTTGGTGACAGTGGGAAGGAAAAACTCCCTTTTAACAGGAAGAAACCTCGGACAGAACCGGGCTCAGGGAGGGGCGGCCATCTGCTGCGACCGGTTGGGTTGAGAGAAGAGGGTCTTTTTTGTTTTGGTTTGGTGGGTTTGAAGTACCATAGCTAACACTGGCAGCAGGGCTGTCAAAATATGCTACTCTGATACTAATTGATACTAAAAATTCCTTGGGTTAGATCTCAACTGCAACAGTGCCACCTTCACCTCCTCCTGCTAACACAGAACTTCCTGCAGAACCACTGCAGACAGCTGAATGCACGATTTCAATTTCATTGTGAACACATAGGAAACAGCACAACTTTGCGAGGCATTTTAAAGACTGCCACTCTGGTCTTGTTAAGAACTTCTTGAGGTCAGTAACGTGCCCATTTCAACAATGCTGAAGTATTAAACAGTTATCATAAATGCTAACCTGTCCAACACATATATTGTCATCATTTATATAGCCATTTAACTATTAGCAGTTACCCATCTGTTACGTTATCATTAAGGTAGCAGCTAGCAGCTATGGCTAATAATAAAATCATAATGCTAACGTGGGAGCTAGGCAGCAAGCGTCATCAGTCCTGGTGATTACTCACTCCAGTGAGCAATTTTAACATGATAAAATCTGTCTGTGTCTAACAACTGTGACTCTCTTAAAGTCTCAGACTGAAGCTGAGAATGATCTGCCAGCAAGGCTATTTGATTTTAAATTTTGATTTTGTAATTGTTTTCCTCAGTTGTTACAACAATGGTGTTGAATACTGAGTGTTTTCCATCCATCCATCTTCGTCCGCTTTATCCGGGGCCGGGTCGCGGGGGCAGCAGCCTAAGCAGAGAAGCCCAGACCTCCCTCTCCCCAGCCACCTCCTCCAGCTTATCCGGGGGAATCCCAGGGCGTTCCCAGGCCAGCCGAGAGATATAATCTCTCCAGCGTGTCCTGGGTCTGCCCCGGGGCCTCCTCCCTGTGGGACATGCCCGGAACACCTCACCCAGGAGGCGCCCAGGAGGCATCCTTGTCAGATGCTTGAACTACCTCAGCTGGCTCCTTTCGATGTGGAGCAGCAGCTGCTCTACTCTGAGCCCCTCCCGGATGGCCGAACTTCTCACCCTATCTCTAAGGGAGAGGCCAGCCACCCTTCGGAGGAAGCTCATTTCTGCCGCTTGTATCCGCGATCTCGTTCTTTCGGTCACTACCCACAGCTCGTGGCCATAGGTGAGGGTAGGGACGTAGATCGACCGGTAAATTGAGAGCTTCGCTTTTACACTCAGCTCCCTCTTCACCACGATGGACCGGTGCAGCGTCCGCATTACTGCAGCCGCCGCACCAATCCATCTGTCGATCTCTGGCTCCCTTCTCCCATCACTTGCGAACAAAACCCTGAGATACTTGAACTCCTCCACTTGGGGCAGGAACTCATCCCCAACCCGGAGTGGGCACTCCACCCTTTTCCGGCTGAGAACCATGGCCTCAGATTTGGAGGTGCTGATCCTCATTCCCCCTGATTCACACTTGGCTGTGAACCGTTCCAGTGCGAGCTGGAGGCCCTCACCCGATGAAGCCAACAGAACCACATCATCTGCAAAAATCAGAGATGAGATTCTGAGGCCACCGAAGTGAAAGCCCTCCGCCACTTGGCTGCGCCTAGAAATCCTGTCCATAAAAATTATGAACAGAGTCGGTGACAAGGGGCAGCCCTGGCAGAGCCCATCACCCACCGGGAACGAGTCCGACTTATTGCCGGCAATGCAAACCAAGCTCTTGCAACGGTTGTATAGGGATCAAATGGCCCGTAACAATGGGCCAGACACCCCATACTCCCGTAGCACCTCCCACAGGACAGCCCGAGGGACACGGTCGAATGCCTTCTCCAAGTCCACAAAACACATGTAGACTGGTTGGGCAAACTCCCATGCACCCTCAAGTATCCTCGAGAGGATAAAGAGCTCCTCTTTATCCTCCTCTGAATGGTAAGTGTTTTGCAGACCCTAAAGTTCTATAGTATGATGTCAATCCCTGGACTATCTGGGTAATATTTATTGCCATCAAAATGTTACTATACTGTTAGTAAAGGTTTTTAAATGTGTCTTCCCATTTGTAGCCTTTACCTCTTGTTAGTGAGAGCCAATCACTTGGCTTGGACACACAATATGGGGAACCAACTGAATGGTAATAAATTCTACCACAATAGTGACCTGGCCAGTGAGCAAGCCAGTAGAAAATACTCGAGAAAGATAGGCCTGGTCGGCAGGTTACCAGCACCCAAACTTTCAAAATAAAAGCCAGCAGTCTGCCTGAGAGTAAATCAATTCAAAACATTAATAGAAAATGTTAAAGTAAGCTGCCAAATATGCTTTTGTGCTTGGCAGTACACCTGGGCAGCCCTCACTAATAAAGTCTATGGGAGGGAAATCCTTCTATAACTCAACAACACATGCAAACAGAGTAACTTATTATGTAAATGCCATCAGTAGTTACCAGCTAGACAAAGGGTCGTGGATCAGTGAAGTACGTTAAGATTACCAAAGAATTGCACCAAGCAGGATGTCTCTGTAACCTGTGGACAGATGACTTGCCATGTGTGGTAATCAGTGATTTCCTTTCCTTCTGCACAGGAGTTTTCATCACTAAAGGTGACGTCGGGGTCGGCACCATTGTGGGATCTGCCGTCTTCAACATCCTCTGCATCATCGGAGTGTGCGGGATATTCGCTGTGCAGGTACAGAATAAACCGCTGATTTTTAGCCGGTGCAGTACACACACTCTGTGACTTGTTTGTTTAGGCCACAGTTTAGATTAAAAACCATGGATGGAAACCTTTTCTGCCTGAATCAGAAAAGGATACGTGTCCTGTTCACTGCTGTAATCCCACTAGGAAAAGAGAAACATACTTGAAAGATTTTTTTTCTTATTTAGATTACATGTTACGTAAGATGCCAAACAGATGCACACACACACACAAAGAGCTTGGCTTATGTTATTAGTGCATGGCAGTGAGAACCTTGTGGGATGTGTTACCCAGTAGAACAAAAGAAGGTGTAGCTGAGCTCCTGTAAGTTGTAGAATTGTCTCAGTCCTCTTGTCTCTCTGTCTTTTCTTCCAGACGATCCGTCTCTCCCGCTGGCCTCTGCTCAGAGACTCAGTCTACTACACCTTATCGATCTCTGCTCTTATAGTGGTAAGAAGCACCTTAAGGTTAACATAGTAACACATCAGATACTTTAAAAGCTCCATACTGGATTTCCTCTATGGAGAAATATTCTAGTTACTCTGATTGTTTCTTTTTTTTTCTTTCCATCTGAAATTATGCCTTCATGTCTTAGATATACTGGTTCTCAGATTTTCATCTCTCTCTTATTACAGTTCATATATGATGAAAAAGTAGTTTGGTAAGTTACACGTTGATTAACTTTGCACACACCTGGCACTTACACAGTACAGTGACACACATGATGAATGCATCCGAACTGTCTTTTCCAGGTGGGAAGCTCTCACGCTGATCCTGATGTATTTTGTCTACATTTTGATCATGAAGTAAGTTCAGTTCATCCACTTTGAGGCTTAAAAATGAACAATGAACTTTTGCTCTGTGCCGGAGTGTAATGTACCCCAACAGTAACAGTTACTAAAATAAGTATTGATAAAAGTATACATGTAAGATATCCCTGGGATTAAAATGTCTATTTAAACAGATGAACAACAAACAAATAATAATAATAATAATAATAATAAATATCTTTTCTTTTGGTAAATTTAGCAGATATACGGATAAATATTAAGTAACACAACAACAATGTGGATATTATCTAGAAAAGAACATCATGCTCTGTTTCAAATGCATTGTAGTATTTCATTGAAAACAGTGGAAGTTTACTGAATATCAATATTACAAGCAAAAAATACAAAATGTTTTAAATTCTTGCATATTAATGAGTTTAATATAAGACCCGTGATCTGTGTCATTTATTACGCTGCGATATGCAAACTCATCCCACGTGTAACATAATTTATCCTTATGTCTGCAGCAGTATTATATGAATGGGATTTATAGAAATTATACATTTCTTTATGTGGGCTGTGCCACACAGCAGCTTATAGTACTTGACAGATCATTTTTGAATACGATCAATCTATCTCTATTGGGAGGCTACCTGCCGTAAAGAGCAATCACTTGACCCAGCTGTACCAAGCAAAGTGTGGTTTTAACCCGACTTCTGTTCCAGACTGAATTCCTACATTGTCCGTTTCCTGGGGAGGAGGAAGAAGAACTCGACCACTTTGAGAAACGGTGCAGCAAATAACACAGAACTGGACGATGGCTGTGATGCTACTGCTGTTCTTTTAAAGAAAGGTACATTTTTATTGAGACTTTGTACGTGTAATGTGGAACTTCTGATTGACCTAATGTCTCTGCTTCCTGCTCTTTGCAGTCGTAATTCTAAGGAAAATCTTACTGGTTTATTTCAATAGTATAGCTCGTATTCCATGTATGTGCCCCACAGCAAACCACCACAGGAAGACATCTGTGTTAATGGTAGACGAGCTGCTGTCAGCGTACCCCCACCAGTTGTCCTTCTCCGAGGCCGGCATGAGGATCATGATCACCAGCCACTTCTCCCCCAGAACTCGTCTCACCATGGCCTCACGAATGCTCATCACTGAGGTAACGGCACACGCAGGTGCACCTCAGCCACACTTTTGATTGAAAAAAAGAGGGAAAAAAAGAGATTGCTGACATTTCCAATTTGAAGCAGACTGCGTTGTGTTTTTCTCCAAGGGGAAAGCGTTTCAGACAGCCTCTTTAGCAAAGTAATCTGGAGCTGTACACAGTCCCTGGCCTACAAATCAGCTCCACCATTGAGGATTCTAGGCATGGCCTGCTATGCTACATTTACAAAGGGCTGTTCAGGATGTGATGGGCAAGCTTGGAACAGAAAGAATCACATGGCATCTTATTTGCCATAGTAGTTGAAGAGTTTGTATTGTCTGTGATTTGGTTTCCATTGCAGCTCTCCGTGTGCGCATTAATCAGTCAGAATGTTTTTCTCTGTCTGCACAGAGAGTTTCATTGCCTGTCAAGCTGTTGCATTGTGAACATATTTGCATAAGGCAATGACAGCGGTGATAATGACAGACAGACAGCCATGGGGGGTACCAGTGAGATAATTACAAAAAGACAGCTTGATTTGCAGTTGTTTTGTGTCACTTTCAGTCTGTGATATAGTCTGTACATAAAAAGATGGATGCAGCTTCTAGGTCTGAAAAGTCAAGCCAGTGCAGACGTGCTGTAAACCTGCATTCTTTCAAATGGCCAACAGAGGGCAGCTCTTCAGATTGCTAAATTAGCTGTACTGTATTATGTTGAAAACAGCCATCAGCTCCTTTGGATCTATGATCTTTATAATTCAATAAACAGTTCCCTCATGACTTTAAGATCAAAGTTTTGAGACAAATTCAGTTGTTTTGTTTTGTTTCTGTTTCTTTTAAATTAAGTCCTTTTAATAGAGTCAGAAATTATGATAAAACAGGCAGTGGTTTAGAGCAGGCCTACCTCATGTTATGTCCAGTCTCACCACACAAAGATTGGGGCACAAATTGCTCCGCTTGGGCCTTCACAAGACCTCTTTAACAAAGGCATCCATCAGTATATACACTCTATGACCCGAGATGCTTAAGTGTGTGGGCCTTCTTATCATCTGTGTCCAGGGTCCCCTTCTCTTATAAGCCGCTTTGAATATCAGTCTCTGTTTTTAAAACAGCCTTGTCTCTTCAGTCAAATATTTTGAATTATACGCAGTTTTTCCCCCGAAATTATCAGTAGGTGTAGGTGCTGGTGAAGTTATCAAATGACATGTTTGACAGTCAATACTTACCACACTGAGGATCTGTGCAAATCCTGCCTCACATCAGACCGCTGTGACACCTGACGGCCCCCACGGTGGTGCCCCTACATCTGTCGCTTTAAGAAAAAGTAGAACCATAGCTTATAGACTGGGGTATAAACACGCAATGTATGTTGTGTATTAAACTGAAAAGAGTAATGGATAGAATTAAACAATATCACCCAAAGATAGTCTTTATTCAAGAAACACACTTACTCGCAAGTGAAATTGCCCGGATAAGGAGGAGATGGTCAGGTCAGGCTTTCTTTAGCCACTTCTCAACACATGCTAGAGGAGTGGCAACACTCATTCATAAATCAGTGCCCATGTGTATTAAAAAACCATCTTGGACCCTGCAGGGAGATTCATTATCCTACAATGCTCCGTGCTGAACCAAGACTTAATTTTAATTTATATGGCCCCAATATCGACGACTCCAGCTTTTATAACAATCTATTCCTCTCTATTGCAGCCCTCCACGCTGAGATAATTGTTGGGGGGACTTTAATTGTACCCTAGAGCCTAAGCTTGATAGATCATCAGGTTTAGACTCTTCCCATCCAAAATCTAGACAAGCCATACAACACTTTATGTCTGAATTGAATCTTAAAGATATATGGAGATTAAAAAATCCAACAGGGAGAGAATACTCTTGCTATTCAGCCAGTCATAATAGTCGCAGTCGCATAGATTATTTTCTTATTTCAAACTCTCTTATCTCCAGAATTAACAGCTTTTCATATAAAAGTGTGCTTATATCTGATCACTCATTAACCACGCTTAACTTCTCAGGTACAACAGCTTTTAAACGTAATCCTATTTGGCGTTTAAAACCACGCTGGCTGCACAATCAAAAATTCTTGGAATACGTAGGCAAAAATATTGATGACTATTTTTACTTTAATAAATCCGAAACTACAGCCTCAGTAAGATGGGAAGCCTTTAAGGTTTTTATTCGTGGACAGATGATAAGCTACCCTAAAAACAAAGCAAATAAAAATCATACTGAGATGTTGGACCTTGAAGGTCAAATAAAAGAAGTGGAACTTGAGATAAACCTAAATGACTCTAAAGAAAAACAACGAATATAATATTTTCTGTTGAATCTTAAAGTAGGTGAATGTTAACAACTACAGTACAATCTTAAGCTCTCTAGTAGAGGAGTCTGGCCCTCACAATATTATACCTCTGCAGGAAAGACGGAGATTTGTTTTGTGCAAATGCACAGGAGCTCATGTTCACTCACAATGTGATTATCTTCTCAGGGCTGCAGTTTATATAACAAATTATTGTTTAACTTTTACTTTTGTCAGCAAAAGAACAAAACAGGCCCAGAAAGGCTGCAAGCAAGAAAGTCAGAGACAGAGCAGGAGAACCGTGAACATCAGCTTAACCTCCCCGCTGTCAAGTGTCAACACCACTTAGACATCCACTGTTGTTTTTACATTCATTCTGATACGAGTTAAAATAAAGTACATTTATATAGGATGAGTTCACAACAGTCATTTAACCTCCTACGACCCAAAATCGTTTTTTTATTTCTCTTTGATATTTGGGCATATTGGGACCTGATGAATGTAGAAATAAAGAATTACCAGATTTCTTTTTTTTTTACCTGATTTTTGTTTCTAAGAAAATTTTAAATAGAAATAGTTTAAAATTTCAATAGAACAGTAGCAGTATAATGTCCTCGTAAATGGATATCAGGCCCAGGTCCAAGGAGGTTAAAGATGTATTGTAAGGTAAAGATCGTCTTATATGAAATTTTCACCTGTTTGACAAACAGAAATAAAAGTCTCCTAGCAGAAGGGCTGTAGGGCAGAATATATAAAAAGGCCTTCCCTATAAAAATAACATTTCTCTGAAACTGAATTTCTTGAGCATGTGGCTAAAATTCAGCTAAAATGTTCATGAATGCTGTTTAGTACTGAAGGGAGAATGGGGCTGTTCATGCATCAGATCTGACCAGTCTCCCTTCTGTGTTTGTGTGTTTGTGAATGTGCTTCTTGTGTTTGCGGTGGCGGCGTATAGAGGCAGCGTCTAATCAACACGCGGACTTTGACTAACGGTGACTCTGAGGTTCCCGTGAAGGGAGGGGGCAGGTGGGGCATAGAAAATGGGCTGTCTGGAGCTGAAAGGGGCGTCGGCGTTCGGCGCGATGACAGAGAGGCCGGCAATGAGACGGATAATGAGGACAACGAGAACAATGAGAATGATGAAGAGGAAGAAGAGGAGGAAGGAGAGGGACCTTACGTACCATTCCAATGCCCAGGTAAACCTTTAGATGACTCTTGTTTTTAAGAGTGATGTGTTTTTCAATCAAATCACAGCGAGCGGTCGCAGACTTGGTCCCCATCTTTGAAGAAACCATTTCAAACTCAACAAGGATGCAACTTTATTGCACCCAGTTTCAATCATTTTGGTCGTCCCGCGGTCCCTAACCACTGTTTTCTCTAACACGACTAGAAGCATGGATCAGCAGACCTCTTTGCAAATGTTTAGTTTTATTTCTTGAGAATTGTTAATTACTTTCAGAGAAAACAGGTTTCGGTTCAGGGACAATTGAAAGAAACCTGCTATAATATTTATGCTAAGCTAAGTTTCATACTTTCATACTAAAACACTTTTTCTCATAATCTGTTTACTTGTTGTTAAAATAAAAAGTCATGCAAAAACTTGTATCCCAGTTAACTTCTAATTTTGTTTAAGTTGACTTAAGTTTCCACCTCCAGGCTTGATTTATTTAAAACGATGAACAAAAAGAGTGAAACACAAAAGCGTAATCATAAAAAGTAGACCAACGTAAGAAGTGACGGGATAATTTTACTGACAAACTCAATCATGTTCAGAGAGGGATGCGATTCATTTGATTAAAATAGCGTTATCCCATTTAAACAAAAGAGGAGAACAGAAAAAACATCACTCTGCTTGTTAATTATCGTTCAGCGTCCTTCCTCTGTAAGAATCTGTTGTTAATCAGGTGCCAACGAGTAGTCTAAATCAAGTTTTAAATTTCACACACAGGTGAACTTATGCCTTCATTCTTGTGTGCTTTCATATTGGACTATAATCAGATCTTTAGCCAGTGATAGATCGGAGTTTAAAAACATGCGTTCGTTGGACAGTAAATTATTCCTCCTGCTAGAAAGCAATGTCGGTTTTAAACACTTGTCTTTTCTGTCTTTTCTATCATTCTTCTCTCTGCTCGTGTGTCAGTCTCGACCCAGTCTAAATGCTGTATCTCGCTCTGTGTGTCTGCAGCGGGTGGGTTTAATAAACTGAAGTGGCTGCTGGCTTGGCCTCTGGCCCTGCTGCTATTCTTCACCATCCCCAACTCCTCCACACCTCGCTGGGAGAACTGGTTCATGCTGTCTTTTGTTGCCTCCACACTTTGGATCGCCAGCTTCTCCTACATCATGGTCTGGATGGTAAGTGATGATGGGGGGAAAGCAGACTTGTACTGAAATATAATAACAATAATGTATACTTCATTGATCCCCGTGGGGAAATTCCTCTCTCCATTTAACCCATTCACTCAGTGGGCAGCCATTGGGCACCTGGGGAGCAGTGTGTAGGGACAGTACCTTGCTCAGGGGTACCTCAGGGTAGCCGTTCAGTGGATTCGAACCCCCGATCTTCCGATCATGGGGCCACCACTCTACCTACGGAGCTGTCCATGATGCTGTTCTTTGTGAGGCATTTGTTGCTTCTGTATATGAAGCTCCTGCTACAGTATCTAC
This sequence comes from Haplochromis burtoni, assembly GCF_018398535.1. Lineage (NCBI taxonomy): Eukaryota > Metazoa > Chordata > Actinopteri > Cichliformes > Cichlidae > Haplochromis > Haplochromis burtoni. Next base: position 140,728 of record NW_024582925.1, read on the forward strand.
AGTATAAAAATCAACCAAGCAGATTGATTGTTGAAGCATTTCAGCTTAAGCATAGAAAAAAGCGCTTGTATACAACATGTGCTATATGAGAACCAATCCATTTACCTTGGCCTACAGCAACACTGGGACGAATTTTGGAGTGATTTTTGACCAGAATTAGTAAACAAATATGATTAAACCAATATGTAGGACTGCTTTGCATTTGGGTAATATCTCTACAATTAGAAACATCCTGTCTCCGAGTAATGCTAAAAACCAGTTGCATGAATTTATTACTTCTACGCTGGACTATTGTAATTCATTGATGATCCAGAAGGTTCACCTACAAAGTCTTTAATGATCAGACCCAGTATATCGTGGGTCTTAGACTGGAGGCTTACTGCCCTTTTTCTGTGGAACCATCTCCCAGTTTGTATTTTGGCCACAGACACTCACTCTGTACTGATTCAGTTCAGTTAAATTTATTTTTTATAGAACCAAATCACAACAGCAGTCACCCCAAGGTGCTTTATATTCTGAGGTAAAGGGCCCACAATAATCCAGAAAAAAACACCCAAAAACCAGCAGTCTTTGTGATTGTGCTGAAAATAGCAGACTATGAAAAGCCAAGGCAGCGGATAAGCTAAAGTGAATATCCATTCATCCGCAGGACTCAAAGTAAAGATAAATTACGTTTTCTATCAAATAAGGACTTCTAATTCCAAGAAGCAGAATAAATACGTTTTAATCTTTAGGCAGTTTATGAATTGTGTTTTTTTAATCAGTGGAAGGTGACATGACTGGAGTATATGCATGTAATGTGAAAATGTGCCGTTTTAAAACATGTTGGCTCATTATGCTGCTGACAGCTATTGTTGTAAATAGATACTTTATAATTGTATAAATAAAAATGAAAGGTGGTCAGAAACATGAAAATCAAATATATAAATAAATGAATGGATGAATAATTCCCTGTGAATCCACTGAATAGTACAGAGAATAATTTAACACTATAGTGAATCGAACATGTTCCCTATTTTGACCTGACTACTAACTGCAAGAATGCATTTAGCAGAACATTAGCTTGAAAACTTTTAGCTTTACAGTTGTTTTGGGGGTTTTCGAGCTATGCGAAATATTGATATGCTAAACATGATTCAGCAATTTTAGTCTGACATTCAACTTAAAAAAGCTGTTATTAGATTAACCAACTGTGGTAAAGTATTGGATTCGTTAGCAGCTAGTTAGCTCGTTGTTTTGTTTTTGTTAGGTTTTTATTCTGTCTAGATGCTAGGACGCTCCGTTTACACAGGATTTATTTGTTTTGGGGAAGTGAGGTGATTTCAATATGATCCACTCCCAGTTTAACTGAGTTAAGAGTGTAAAAGTCATTTTCTGTGCAGAGCTACGCCAATCGAGCTCATTAATGTGCTCAGTTGTCAGCCACAGGTAGTTATTGCAGTCTACTTTCCAAGTTTAAAAAGTCTGTCTGGAACAATTAGATAAATTCTGGAAACACGGGGTTAATCTAATCCTAATGGGGTTTGAAAAGCTCTTTAGAGCTACAGAATCACGTAATTAGTGTGAGAGCTCTTCAAAAGATTCTTCATTATTCATGCAAGAAAATTGGTAAGTGCATGTGTCATTCCTGGTTTATCTTTAAGTTAAAAAAGAACTTTTTAACATTTTGGTTTTGGGTTCTAGTCTTTCTTTCCATTTTTCTGTCAGCACTCTTGATTGTTAAAAATACAACCAGTGATAGTGTGTCTCTGTCTTTGTGTGTCAGGTAACAGTGATAGGCTTCACACTCGGTATTCCAGACGTCATCATGGGTATCACATTCCTGGCAGCTGGCACCAGCGTCCCCGACTGCATGGCCAGTCTTATAGTGGCACGACAAGGTAATCAAACACAAACACGCAAAATGACAGGTTACCAAGCTGTCATTTAAAATGCACACACAGAGCAAACAGCAGAATCAAAGTGAAGCCGCTATCAAAGAGCTGGAGAGGGGACTAGATGACAGAGATGGAGAGGGGAGGTAAAGATCCTGGCCTGTCATCTTTTTCCCTGTGATGACAAGAGAGCGGGAAGACAGGCCGCCAGATCCTTTCCTCTGTCCTTTCATCTGTGTTTATTCTTGCTCCTGTCATCAAATATTTAAACAGCTCTGTCTGTGTGTATGTAGGGGGCTCACCAGGAGAGACACTCGCCACCGTTTAGTCGTCCATCCTCCACTGTGTAGCTGCTGTCGCCTTCATCGCTTTGACATTTTTTTGGAAAGTCATTTGGACAGATAGCTGCACTGAATGCCGCCCGTGTCCACCTACGTCAGACCAACCTGCTTCCTGTCTGCTCTTTTCCCACTCTCTTTACCTTTCACGCTGTCTGCCTGATCTCTTTGATTTCTATTTTTGCTGATTCACAACTCCGTCTATGTCTGTGTGTTCAGGAATGGGTGACATGGCGGTGTCCAACTCCATCGGCAGTAACGTGTTCGACATCCTGGTAGGGCTCGGTCTTCCCTGGGCTCTAAAGACCTTGGCTATCAACTATGGCTCTGATGTAAGTAGCACAAAGCTCATCGACCCTTTAATTATGGTCGTGCACAGAGCTTTGCAGACTTTCATCAGAAAGTTGTCATTTTTTTACTTTCAACTGAGCATTTCATCAACAATATGTGGAACAAACAGCCTGTGTGCTGCTCATTTTGTACTGTTGTTGGTCCTTGAGAGGCCAGATAGAGAGTCAAAATGAATCTTTATAATGAAGTGAATTTGTCTCTCCTTCTCGTGCTGCTTATTTGATCTTTTGGGGAGTTTGCATGTCTCTCCTCAATGCTGTAAACTTTGTTGTTCTGGACCACTATTCAACCAATCAGAATACTACCTGTGCATGGTAGTGGCATTTAATGTAATGTAATGTACTGACATAATGAGTGAAAAAAGGGAAGTGGAGCATAACTGATGTTTCTGATTCAGCCCTAAGTATAAACTTTATCCAAAAGGAAAGTTGAAGCCTAGTTTCAAAAGTAGAGTGTCTTTCTCTAATCCAAAATGGATGATAGGTCTGGGTGAATGCATCTGAAATTGAAACCTTCATGCAGGATTTCAAGTCACTGAAGAGAGCGTCAACATGAACCAGTAGCAGCACCTCTCTCTCAGAGACAAGGACAGATGCTGCAGAAGAAGACAGCTTTAATATGACAAAAGGTTTTCTGTTATGGTGGACTCCCACATGATGAGTGGCATTTTTCCAACAAGTTTATTGCTGCTGCTAACATCTCTGCTACATTCCCAGTAGTGCAGTGGAGGGAAATTATGTTTCAGTAGGATTCAAAACTGAAACTGAAAATCTTACCTATTTGCTGCAAAGGAAGATATGCCGTGCAGTAGCTTGTGTCCATCAGATAGTAAAACTCAGCTGATGTATAAATATCAGCTAAGACATGATAGAACAACACATGCAAACATGATCTACAACAATTTGAAAGACAGCATATGCAATAACTTGGAAAAATCATTTATAAAGCACATTGACAGGTATTGATGGTCTTTAAGTGATGACCTGATGTTTCATCACTGCTTCCAGGTCGAAACTACTCTGTGTTTATTAAGCCTGTTGTGTTTTTGACATGTTTTGTATCTTGTTCTATTTAATCTGAACAAGCCTCTAAAAAAGTCAGTGATCACTGTCGACCTCTCTCTGTTTGTGTTACCACTGTTCATTATATAGCTCAGTTTTTAAAACCTTATGATGTAACTACAGCCCAAGCAGCAGTATATTAATGACTAACCAAAAACAGAATTATAGGTCTGTGTACAAATGTGATATGAGGTGAGCAAGTACTTTGTAGTTGTCTTATGTATTATTACTGCTTATTTTATTAATGATGCCAAAAAACAAACCTGGGATTAATAAAGTGAATCAAATGATAAAGCTACTTCTAAGAACCTATGTTTATCACTGCTGCTGGAAATCAGAGACATTAAACATTGCTTAAAATCTTTCGACCCTCCTGATCCCCATGCAGAGGTCTACAGAGTAGAGAAAACCTGGGGTTAACCCTGAAGTGACTTGGACAAGTCAAAGTCCTTCTTAGTACAGGCAACCAGTTCATGGTACACGGCTAAAACAGACTCTGGCTCAGACTGCTGGATCTATGGTAAATGTTAAGTAGATCTGCTCTAACTGAGCAGTCGGAGTGCTTTGTACTACAAGCCTCATTCACCCGATTACACACACGTTCAAACAAAGCACTTTTTTTCATGCCTAAATGCTTCTGATCAGTAGATGAGGTTCTACCCCCTGAGCCACTTCACAGTCAGAGAGAGAGCTTTATCGTTTTGTGTTATTGTATCGAGTTCGTTCCTGAGATTTTTGTGGAAGACAAAACTGTGTGAATGGGTGGATGACTGGATGTGTAAAGCGCTAAACAAATACAGGCCATTTACCATTTACCATTACAACCTTAAATAGAAAGTTAATGCTGTAAACCAGCATCTTATTAACCTGCACTACTGTTACTGTTACACATAAGAGCTGATAGAGACTACAGGAAAATGTAAATCCTTAAAGCACATTTTCTTATTTATCTCATATCTGTGTCCATATGTCTGCTACTTAATCACAACAGGCTTCAGTAATTAAGTGCCGCGTAGAACCCAACAGTGAGGCTATTTAAATAAACAGCCCATTTAGATTCTGATTATAATTTTGATTATGAGCCATAATGTTTACCAGACTCATTATAAGCTATGGCACTGTGAGACCAGGTCACACTGATATCAGCCTTGTTTCAACAGAAACATATTTTATTCACAGTGTTGCAGAGAAATACTACTTTACCCACAATCCTAAACTGAAACAGCAACATCACTGATTGGTGGAGGCTGGAACGAAGCCCTGTACGATTGTGATAATTAGACTGAACTTTAATACAGATCCATAACGCAAACTACTACAATGGTGCCTTTTTGTTTTCCTTCATCTTTTGAACCAGAACAAATCTTGTCATGGTCCTGATTCAGCTCATAGCTACGTGACTTATTTGAATCCTTAAAATGCTTTCTATAGGACATTCACTTCTAGAACTGTAGCCCTTAAGTTTTAGGATCTGTTGCTAAAGTCTAGAGTCCAAGTCCCCTCATAGTGACCAACAATGTGTTTAGGGATCTCCACACAGGAGGGGACTAGCAGTGACGTGCAGCGATCACAGAAAGTCAGGGAGAAGGTTCCAACTTGAACTTTACTTTTGAGGACATGCTGTATTTGCTGGACACACATTATATGGACAAAGCTGCACCTAATCTTTAATAGCCTGTGGTCTACAAAAGTGATATAACCATGCAGTCTGCCTTTCCAAACATTTGTGAAACAATGTCTCTAAAGAGTTCACTGAATATGATTTGAATCAGTTTGTAAAATTATTCAATGTGGGAGACCAGGTAACTTCACAGATAAATAGTGTGCAAAAGTCAGTGCTCTGTTGTCTTAACAATTCCAGAAATCTCCTCTGGCATCAACATCACATAAAACCTGTGCACCAGGAGCTTCATGCCTGAGCAGGTCCTGTAGGTGTGATATGTAGGTAGTCCAGTACATGATGTTTGACAGGATTATCAACACATTAAAGGGTCCCTGGGCATCCAGGACCTGGAATGGCTGCTATTAACCAGCCTTTAGCTGCAAAACTGTGATTACCAAACTGCTTCCTGTGTGGACTCCCTTTAGGTTGATGATCGTTGCATTAATAATGTCTCACCTGTTCTCTTGCAGATCAAATTAAACAGCAAAGGACTCATCTTCTCTGTGGGGCTCCTGCTGGCATCTGTGTTTATGACAGTGAGTTTTTGAATGGACAGTTTCTGTTTCTTTCTTTCTCATAGCACAGTTTTGATGAGCTCTCCTCCTCTCCTCTGCTGTAGGTCCTGGGAGTTCACCTAAACAACTGGACGCTGAACAAACGTCTGGGTTTCATGTGTCTCATCCTCTACTCCATCTTCGTGTGTTTCTCCTGCCTCATCGAGTACAACATCTTCACCTTTGTCAACCTGCCGACCTGCCGGGATGACTGAGACACGCACGCATACACAACACACTCACTGTGCACACACTTACACAAACAACTGGTGTTTGCAAGGAATTCAAAAAGAAATATTAAATAGATAGCTGGTGGCAACAAGTGGAAGATCTTATTGGAGACCAAAGAATTAATTGCAAATACTATTTGGCACAGGTCTGACTCACACTGATTTTTCTGTGGCTTGTTTTTTTGCCATATGGAGCTGCTCTGGTGTTTAGCCCACACCAGACCAGAGAGTGGGACTGATTCCAGGAGTAGAGATGGAAGCAACCAACGGACAGCACAGAGGATGATAACCTCGCACGCACACACACACACACACAAACACACAGAAATTATTCTACTACTGCTCACTCCTGACATGAGGACCTTTTATTTTGAAACTCCCTGTGTTAGGTGTGATGTTTCCTAGCTGCTAACCTTTCCTGAGAGGAAAGGCGGGTCTTTTAGATCTACTAGTTGAAAGTAATAAGTAATAAAAAAAAAAGCAATGATGTAAAGCGATGGGAAGTTTAGACAGAGTTAGGGCCACGAGTCTTCATTATTCGTTACAGTGTTTACTTGGGACTTTTTGTTATTTCCATCTTACGCTCGCATTTACAGTTTTTCTTTTAAGACATGCACCTACAAGTCTCCACTTCAGCAGGAACAGGGCATTATCCCGTCACCTTTTTATAAATTAACTCACGGCCGTAGCTGTCATGTTTCATATTGATTTCCTTTCTATAAATAGCTCACCTCTGTAAATAACCCCCAGATGTCCTATTTATTATTTATTCCTGTCATACGCACAGTTCTCTGGAGGTCACAAGAGCACCTGGGCAGGTTTTTGTTTGTGCAGCCGGGGATCCAGGTCGATGATCACAATCACAAGCACAATTTTTGTGAGGGCATTTTGCAAAATTCCGTTTGATCTGGATGAGTAGTTCTACGTGTGGACGGGACATGCGGAGCTCAAACTTGCACTGAAGAGCGGGAGAGCAAGGTGTTTACCCGCTGAAGCACGCTGATTATGAGGAGAGGATCCTTGTAAAATGAAGCAGGTTTGTGTGGAGTGGGTTCGAGAAGCAGATGTATTTATGTCTTTCGTGAGTGGGGAGCTGCTGCTTGTTCTCCTCTCAGAGACACTGACCAAATAGACTCAAAACAGTGGTGGCATTATTCAAAACCACACCTGGACCAGGTGTTTGCTCTGTGCTGGAAGGATGGATGGATGTCCTGCTTTACTTCTCTGAGGGTGAGCAATGTAACTGGTAGTAAAGTAGGACTTTTTACCCCAACTCTTTAAGGTTGGGAGGAGTTTCCACTATATTTTTCTCCAGGAGTTCTTTGTATTTTGTAATGCCTAATGTCTAGATTTGTCCAAATTTGGTAGGTTTGTGGCACATAAATATTCCTACTAGTTTTTAGAGCATGTACAGTGTGGTTTGTGAAACCCTCCGGGGAATTTTTTATTCCACTAAGGGGCCAGTAAAGTTGAATTATTCTTGAAAGACTTCCACCAACACTGAAGTGAACGCTTGTCAGTCAGGTTGATTCTTCTCACACAGTTTTCATCAAAATGTCAGCTTTTCCTCAGACAGGTTCATTTCAAATGTCAAGTGCTCTATGCTCTTTTTTTCTCACTGAGGGAAGAGTATTGCTAAAAGAAAAAGATCTATTGTTTCAGGTACTTTGTTAATTTATTGATCAGAAATATAAAATATCTAAAATAGGAAATGCTGTCTTTCGAATGTATAAATATTTCATATATCACAGGTATTTATTTATGTCATAGAAACAGACAGTACAGTGCAACCATAACCGGAAAACAGGGTCTAAATCTTATGTAATGCAATAACTTTGAGATTACCGATATGTAAATATGGCGCTTTGCTGATAAAACATGACTTTATAGTTGAGTTTAAAAAGGCGCATTCAAATCATAAATGTCTGTTATTAATATTGTTGTTAGACTGCTCAAACTATCCAAACACAACACAAGCTCAAATCATGAAGAGGAACTGTGAGAATGTCTGCCTGACGGGAGACCTAAACACAGTCTGAGGTGATCATTATTATACATATATCAGGGTATAACTGTTAATCCACCTCAAACTTTTCCTCCAGAGTTTCCCTGAAAGAGCTCAATGAGGTGCTAATTACAAACCAAATAACTGGATGACTTTTGTTGTGTCAATAACAGCTCCTGAGGAATGTCTACAAAGCCCACTTCTTCCCGAAAAAAAGCTAAAAGTTTAAATTTTATTTGTCACGTGCACAGAAATGCTTGTGTCCAAGCTGCAGACTGGCTGCACTATTCCTGGGCTTGGTTTTAGCATCGTGGGGGTCTAGGCAGCACCCTTAACTGGATACTGGGTGGGAATCAAACTTGTGACTCCTGCACCAAAGGTGTGTAGCTTTACCACTACACTATCCAGCTGCTGGGATGAACAAATAGACAAATTATCTAGGCGTAAAAAATGAGAAAGAAAAATTAGTTGTTGTTTTTTTTAAATATCCAAATCTCAAGCGTCTGATTACTGTGGAGGTTAAACACATCAGTATGAGCTAAATCAAGAAATGGATCGAAATGTCTCGTAGCATTCCCCTCTCTGAGGTACACGTGGTTTTCCTCTGTGTCATCCTGTCCGTTACCAACACCTTTCTAATCCAAGGCATCAGTTTTGGCCATCTTATTTATTTCAAAATATATTGTGCACTTTACTATCAAACAATTTATGCTACAGATTATTTGGTTCAAACGTCATGTGCTGCTATTAACTGCATGTACCTACAGTGTAAAACATGAGGTACTTTGAAACTAACCAAAACGCGCTCTCATTATAAAACGACACATCTTGTAGAGGAGATTTCTAAATAATTTGTGATATTCACATGGGTGATATATTGCTGATGTACATATGTATATAAATAGGTGTAAATGTATTTATATATTTTTTGTCTCAATCTGTATATCTGTTGAATATATTTTCATAGTTCCTAGGTCTCCTCTGTAATCCCCTTTGTTTTGACGTGTTTCTTGTCCTTTGTTTACTCGCATGGAGATACTTCGATATAATAAATTATTTATGGTAAATCTTAATGTACTTTGGGATCAGAGTCTAAAGCATTTTTAGATGGCACTGGAGTTAGTTTGTACTGGAAATCCTAGATGACTGCATGCTGTGGTTAGCACAGGATGTAAGAGATAGTGAGTGAGAGTGTATGCAGATGATATCTTTCTGTGCATATCTAAGCTTTACCTCTTCCTACGCAGAAACTTTTCAAAAGAAATTGTTTACTTTGTGTTTAGATGTCTCAAATGTAATTTTAGAGATCATTTTGCTACCTGAGCATTAATAAAGTTGTCATTGCTTAAGGTGCCACGATCGCTTGTGCTCTACTTTTAGTATTATTCTATAGAAAATCTATACATTCAAACAAGTTATTTCTGATAATTCTGTATGTTGTATGCTCTCTAATGCTAAATGTAGGAAATAAGTATTTAAATTGTGTCTTTATTACTGTGCTCACAGAAAAGGAGTCGCAGAGTGCTGTATAGAAGTCTGAAGCCTAGGTCACCCATGGAACGCTATCTGGGTCTGGTTCTATACAGACTCAGACCTACTGTTAGATTTTGACAGACAGTTATTTTATTTACACCGTGACCTCTGACACAAAGGCCTTTTTTTTCATATTTACGGTAGTCCCTATGCGCACACTGGAAACACAGACCAGTCACATGCATCATAACCCCTCCCAATGATGCTAGCCAGCCAATCAAGTCATTACTTCAGAATGATGTTGAAAATGTGTATGTGTGCCAAGTCTGCCAGAAGAAACATGATCATCCTTCACCTTGAAGCGCCTGAAGGCTGGCAGTGACGATCGTGGCTCAAGAGTTGGGAGTTCGCCTTGTAATCGGAAGGTTGCCGGTTCGAGCCCCGGCTTGGACAGTCTCGGTCGTTGTGTCCTTGGGCAAGACTCTTCACCCGTTGCCTCCCGGTGGCGCCAGTGTTCGGCAGCCTCGCCTCTGTCAGTGCGCCCCAGGGTGGCTGTGGCTACAAAGTAGCTGCCATCACCAGTGTGTGATTGTGTGTGTGAATGGGTGGATGACTGGATATGTAAAGCGCTTTGGGGTCCTTAGGGACTAGTAAAGCGCTATATAAATACAGGCCATTTACCATCATCTATATGAAGGTGGGTTATTTTGAGCATTTTAACTGGGATCCTCAGAGGCTTGGATAGCTGCTCCTGTGGCTCTATGATGCAAGTTGAAGAGAGAGTGAAGTTTTTGAGTGTACCTCATGGTGTCACATCCATACCATCTAAGGAGGTGGGGGCTGTGTAGGAGGACTCAGCATTTTTTAAATGCTTCCGCTGAACTGGCAGATAGCTGTCAGGATGAAGAATGCCATTTAAAGTTCAGCCTCCAGCTACTGAATGGTGCATGATAGACCTCAACAGATCAAGAGTTGGAAATCTGATGTCTGAAAATTGAGTTTCTGTAAATTTAAAAAAAAAGAGTCAAACAGGACTTTGCACTGAGCTGTGTGGGGGGGAGGCTGGTCGTAACCTTTAGAATCTTTAAAAGTATTTTATTTAATTTTGAAAACATTTACCACCAGAGGGCGTGTTTTTACATGTGTGCTGCTGTGCGTTTTAATTCTTCTTTACCCTGACCCCATTTCCTAAAGCGTTTTCCCATCAGCCGTTGTGCGTTGCCTGGTTAAGTAAAGGTTACATAGACTTATTGCATCATCTTGTGGTACAAATGTTTTACATTAAAATATAGCCCAGTTCTAGTTTTGCTTCAGCTGATGACATTTATCCGTCATCCTGAATTGAATAATTGGAAGAGAATGGATGGCTCATAAACACAATGACAGTTAGAAGATGAAGTAGAGGGACTAGAAAGAGAGAGCAGGTTCCTCCTATACTGGCTTCTCTTCATTGGTTCCTGTTAAATCCAAAATTAAACTGAAAATCCTCCTCACATGCAAGTTCTTGAATATTCAGGACCCATCTTATCTTAATGACCTTATAGTATATCACCAAATTAAAGTGCTTCACTCTCACACTACAGGCTGACTTGTGGTTCCCAGAGTATTTAAAAGTGGAGTGGGAGGCAGAGCCTTCAGCTTTCTTTGGAACCAGCTTCCAGTTTGGGTTCAGGAGACAGACACATCTCTGCTGTTAAGATTAGGCCTAAAACTTTCCTTTTTGCATATAATTAAGGCTGGATGAGTGGACCTGGAATTCTCCCCATAGTTACAGTGCAATAGGTGTAGTCACCATCCCAAGGCAGTAACATAGTAAAAAAAAATTAAACGGTCAAATAGTCCAGGATTTTATCATTTCATCTGAAGGAGGGCTTGTTAAACTATTAGAAAAATGTATTGGTCAAACACAGGATATTATTCTATAACAATTTAGTCTAAATTCTACAAACATGATAGGTGCCACATGTTCTGCCTGTTACGTGTATTTTCTGTGGTTATACATCCTGTTTGTGTGAGGTCATTTTCATCTTCAAGTCTTCATGCAGCATCAATGAGGCACAAGCCCCCTCTGGTGGCAGGAAACTGGTATGATGGGACTCAACAGCAGAGCATTGATCAAACAAATGCACAGACAGTATTTCCATTTCCACCATTTATTGAGTGCAAAAAGAATATTTCTGACATGGATGATAAGCAGGATGTCTCCTGGATACTAAAGATATTTTGACACCATGAAGAACATTTTTAACATTGAAAAGCCATCTGTGAAAAATCCCCGCACAGAGACATATAAATACTCAAAGAATGTTAGAGGAACATGGCAGTAGGTATAAATTCAGACGCTGAAGACTTGGCCCACAGAGGTCTGCACGACAGGCTCTGTACAAGATTAATGCTACTCAACAACACTTTCACTTCCCTGTTTCAGCTGTTACACTTCATCCTGCGTAAAACAGGACTGAACAGAGCACTGCACTTCAGTTCATTCACTGCATGAGCATCTTTTTCAGCTTTTCCAATTGTTCAAACTCAAGATGTGCTGATTGTGAAATTTTGGGCTGACGCTGATGTTTATAATTATTTGGCCTATAGCTGATTTCATATTTTCATTCCTTCGTTCGTTTTATTTTTACTGCTCTTTTTCTATTTTGTGCCAAGGGAAACAATGAAATCTGGAATTTAAAATGACTGTTTCAGAGTCTTTCAGCACTTCAGGCAGATAAACAATGGACACTGACACTGGTAAATGTGTATATATTTATATGCTGATTACCTGAAACCTTATAATTTAAGCATTTGGATCAACAGCACCAAAATCAACGCTAACGTAGATCTGTACTGCAGGTCCTTCTCAGTACTTTCCCCTCCATCATCACGGTACCCTCTACACCTTCCTTTCAACGTGTGTGACTGTGGGACCTCAGACCAGCTTAGATGTCCACACAGTGTCTTCATACATGTTCTTACCGGGTTAAAGGCCTTTGTCAGTAGTACAGAGACGGGGCAGCCGGCCGCAGGATCTGTCACATATCACTCTCATAGGAGTGGAACAATTCAGAAACTGTAACACAAACACCCACAGTGTCACGCCATGGTCGTGTCTCCCTGGACTGTGATATGAAGCTGTCAATGCCTGGTTACTATTTACAGACCATTCAGGTAACGAGTGAATCCGTTTTGTTCATAATGCAGTCGGGGTCAAGTAAAATCTTTTTCTTCTCCTCTAACGAAAACCGAGGTATGAAGGGAAACCACGGCTTTGGAGAACTGTTCCACCCCTACGGTCTGAAACGATAACCAGCAACATCTCTCAGGTCTGGAAGAGCCTCGTTCATATCACCAGGATACTGTCAGTAAATACACAAACACTGGCAACACCTGCCTTTTCTAACATTAAACACAAACTACATGCATGAGCTAAATTTTACAAAGTTAATCCTTCAGATGATCTGATCACGCTGACACATCTCATTCTACGTCAGCATCAACAATTCCCTTTAAATCCAGCAGATGGTGGGGACAACTATGGAACAAAAAAATAACAAAACAGCGTCATCAACAAAAAAAACAGCGTCTCTTAAATTTGTGCATTCTGTTAAAGGGGAATCCCACCAATTTTTGTATCTTTTAAATCCAAGTTTGTTTAGATGTAGTGTGAAGTCATTTGAGTGAGAAAGGTGGAGGTCTGCTCACACCTCTGTAGCTGCTGCACCTAAACAATGGTGGCTAGCCAGGTCATGTAACAGTTTGGTCCAAATGATTGGGACATCAGCTCTGTTTATCTTTTATTACATTCAATTTTTTTTCATATGCTTCTTAAGAATGAGTGAATCATTGCAAACCTATATAACCTTATACCTATTATATATATTTTGTTAGTAATAATCATTATTAACAATAGCACGTTTACCATGAAACCACTAGAATCTTTTCTCTTTTTTAATAAAGAAATCAGACTGTCCAGCGCATTGCATGCTGGGTTTTTATTATTATTAATAACATTGTTTTGTTTGTTGTTGTATTAGAAGTGGCTTCATTCTCTTTTTTAAATGTGCATCAGTCACCACCAGGTGCCGCTAAATCCACACAAATCAACAATCTGAAGGATTATCTTTTTAAAATTCAAACAATAAAGTTACAGTTTACCAGCAACTGTCAGACGTAAACTTAAATGACATATATAACCTACATCTATTTGTATACTTAAAGGAACTGTCCCATGTGTCTGAGCTCAGATTCCCTCCATCAGGAGGTGGAAACAGCAACTGACAGAGCTGTTTACCACAGAGTTACCCTGATAAGAAATCCAGAGCAGGAAGACAAATAACTGGCCTGTCAGACAGAACCTTCCCCAGACTAAGAAAGGAGAAGTCCGGCTTTGCAAAGACTGGCACGCCACAGCGCTGAGCCCAGCTCGTGTGTCTCCACATGTTTTTGTTTACTGGAGTTATGGGTGACACTGCGGCAGACAAAGAGCTTGTTCAGGCTTCTGCTCGCTGCTACAGTCACACAGAGATGGAGCTGCTGAGGTGGCTCGGTGGCAGGCTCAGGCCTAAGCTGACTCTGGGTTTGGGGGAGTCAGTTGACAGGTCCGTGCTGAGGTCGTTCAGGTTGGCCTTTGTGTCAGAGGTCACGGTGAGGTCGTTGAGGTTGGGCGCCACATGAAGGGGAGCAGATAGCTGGGCGGTGCTGCTACTGGCCACGCGACGGAAGACGAAGTAGAAGGGACCGGCTTGCGGGCGGCTGTGCAGCTCAGCCTTTATCTTTTGAGGGTGGGTGTCTGGGGCCAGCTGCTGGCTGCTGCCCTCCATCAACAGGAACAGGCCGTAGTTTTCGGGGTCAGACACTTTGAACTTGCGGGCGCACAGCTGGCACACCTCCTCCACGGTGGCATAAGGTTGCACCTGCAGGGTCTTGGCTGTGCAGCCGCTGTCCAGCTCCTGCAAAGCAACCCGCAGGTAGTTCTGAGGGACAGTCAGAGGAGACGGTCAGTGTTCAGAGAGCAAACATACGAAGCCTGAAGACTCAGATGTTTTTGATTGCAGTTAAACACCGAAAATCCTCCTTGCCATGTTTTCGAAGCTGAGAGGCTGTACTGGGTGGTGTTGCTTTTGAAAATACTGGTGTATAAAAATATCAAAATCAACTCTGAAGCTAAAAGACAACCTCTAAAGCAGTGCTAATCTGCCAGCGTCACAGAAACCTTTTGCACTGAGTGAACTTATTTGTGCGTTCTCACCTGGAAGTCATCGATGGATGGTGCAGAGCGCTGGGTGGTGCGGCGGCGGTGCCACTGGTGGAGTGTGTTTCTGGTCTCAGAGCTCAGCACTCTGGCTGCTTGCTCCTCCTGGAAGTTCTTGATCAGAGACATGGCTCCATACGCACTGGTCAGGTAGTAGCCACCTGCACATCAACACGCACACACAGCGGCACACTGTTAATTATGTGGGGGGTGGAGGATGGGGTAGATTGTGCTGGTTTCCATGGAAAAGTGCCACACCTTCTCCATGCAGCAGTGAGGGGTCCAGCAGCTCCATCATGTAGAGTATCTCATTGTCCAGCTGAGGCATGTCACACTGGCCCAACACATAGGTCAGCATGGGCAGGAAGTCATCAGCACCATACAGACGACCTGTCAAACACACAGCAGGTTCACTCATCATTCCTGCCATGCGACACTGACTGTGGGTGTGGGTGTGGTTTTCATCTGTACCTGAGTTGTCCTCCATGATGGTGTAGATCAGTTTGCAGACTCTGAGCAGCATGCTGACCTTCTTCTCTGGAGAGTACAGTTTACACATGGTGTGGAACTTGTGTTTGATCTTTTCTATGGCCACTGTGTCCGGGGGCTGCGCATCGGCCACGCCCATTTCCTGTGGCTGCCTGGCCTTGGCCTGGGACAGGTTCTCCTTCAGCTCCTGCCACTCCCCACTGCGTATCTGGAATTCCTGCAGGGCGCTGCTCACTACGGCCTTGAGGGGCTTCAGGACACACTTATGCATTGCTTTCTCCAGGACTTGGTCTGTGGAGAAGCGCAAAGAGAATCTTTCAGTGTTTCGCACAAATAAACCGTTAGTGAGCTGAGGAAAGTTCAGCATAGCTGCTAGCAAATCAAAACACATAATACAAACATCACAAACGCCAGGCAGCTGCTGGTGCAGTCTGTCTGGCTCTAAATGAAGGACACCGCTAATCACTACAGTGACTTTGCTCCCAGAGGTACATGAGCTAAGTTACTAAAAGGCAAGCAAGCCTGGATCATGCTAACTGCTAAAAGACCCATTAGCATGCCCTCCAAGTAGCTGATTATTGTTTCTGTGAAGCAGGAAAATTACCCCCACCTGCATCAGCCACACCCACCATCAAGTGCGTAAGTAATGTGTACGTGTGAGTCGCATATTAGAAAACAAATGTCAGTGGAGTCTAAATAAAAAAAAAACAAGTAAAGATTCCACAAGAGGAAAGCACATCAGTGAATATGAGTCAGTGCAATAGTGGTGTGTTTTTAGATACCATCTCTCTTTAAGGAAGTGCTCTCCCACTTACTGTTTTCTATCTGAACACCTACACAGTGATTAAATACAACCTGTGATATGAGATCAAGAGGGTCCACAGATCACTGAATGAGACATGTTTTATCTGTGACATTAATAATTTTACCCATGTTCACTGCATACCAAATTCATTGTGTACCGTGAGCCATGATTTAAGAGCTACAAGCTGTTAGGAGAGTGTCGCGATCAGATCAGTTCTACTTGTCATCATCATGTGTGTAAATCAAGTTCCTATTGACGACCATGTGTGCAGCTCAAAGTTCAGCTGGGAGGAGTCAAACCATCATGAGCTTCTTCTGCTTGTGCAGTCTGACTAACACACGAGCAGGAGGCCAAACCACAGCCCTGCTGAATAAGGAATGTGTGAGAGATGCTGACTGTTCTCTAGGAATATGGAGTCAGCAGTTTCTCTGGCTGAGCAAATCTGCGCACACACACACACACACACACACACACACACACACACACACACACACACACCTTTCCGCCACATGAACCCATCTCCATCAGCTTCCTCCCGATGAAGTATCAAAGTCCGAGTCTGCTTCACGCATGTCTGTGAGATTCCTCCAGATGTACGCCTACTGGAGCTGCATCAGAGAACCAAGCTGGCAACTCTCCAGCAGCACATTCTCACTTCCTCATTCCATCACTGTGTACCAACTGCCAGTAAACGAGGTGCTCTGCATGATTCTGTTATCACTGCTTGCTGCCACGGATTAAGAATGAGGAGTGAGCAGATTTCACCAGTGCTTAAACTCTGTGTCAACAAACAATGATAATCCAGGGTGTGACTGTGGCTTATCTCCATGATAGGATCTTTCACTCACTGGAAACCACCTACCTGCCACTACATGTCACCACTGACGTTCCTAACCATAACGCTCTGCAGCTTGGCAAAGATGGAAGTCACACCAAGCTGAACTGTTCAAGTATTTCCAAAGAAAAGCTTGAAAAAATGATATTACGACACCACTGTCTGAAACGACCGCTTCCTTTTTTCCTCATTTCACGTAATTTTGAAACATTTGATCAATCAAAAAGGGGGAAACCATTTCTGTCAAATATATTAAATACTATTATGTAGTTCATATTATTATTAAAGTTGGCCAAAGTTTCAAACAATGATCACTCAGGTTCACACAGTTTTGTGTGATGTCACTCGGGGGAATATCCCTCGCTCCACCTCCTGTTCAATCTCTTTGTTTACAAAGTGCAGAAATTTTGCTTCACAAAGGAGCTGCGCAAATAAACAAGGTCTATTTTCAACTGTCGGTAATGAAGAACTGGAGTCTAAGAATAACAACATGGCTGTTTGTTCCTGTTCAAAGGGAGTTTTTCCTTCCCACTCTTTCTGGCTGCTGATAGAGACTCATCTGAATGCTGACGCTCTGTCTGCATGATTGTAGGAGCTTTACCTTACAATATAAAGTGTCTCGAGGCAGCTGTTGTTGTGATCTGGTCCTTTTTCCCCTAAACGTCTCATCGGTCTGCGTTTTTTTTTAATTATTTTTACCGATTTTTTAAATGGCTCTTAAAGTTTTACCAACAGTCTAAAATACTCGCCGCCCTGCCTCCTTTTCCCAAAGCTAGAAATCTGAGAGAAGCAGCAATTGCTGCTATTGCAGAACTTGGAACCAGTGGAGTTTGGTCCCATTTGCTTGAAAAATAGCTTCTGATGTCAGCTTTCGGTAGTGAACAGTAAATTTGATATCTAACCGTTAAAACCTAACTTGTGAGCATTTTGGTTAACAACTAGAAGGACAAAACTCATAGCTGTGGGCTTTTTAAATTGGGAGAGTTTTCTTTCCTAAGAGCTGTGTCCAAGTCACCCTAAAGAGGGACATGTCCAGATTTACAGACACACTAATGAGACTCCTCAGACTAAAGCTCTGTGCTTATAGGCTTGTAAAAGTGTGAACATATTTTAGCCTGCGGTCTGAAGTTTTCCGCACTTCACAGGAACGGCTGTGGGTGAACGTTGACTCTGTGCTTCTTTAGATTGCATGCATGCATCCACCTTAAAATAATGTGAGAGCAGGGTTAAGGAAATGTCACAGTGTCCTGGATCACAGATGGACTGTAGACATCACAGTGGCACGCGTTTTCCTGGGGACAACTTATCAGCCAAGGCCAGGGAAAACTAGCAATCACACACAAACTTACACACTTCTTGTGTCTTCCCCTCTGAATATAAACATCCTCTCACCAAGCATCCTCCACGCAGCCTTTAACCAATCACCTTGTCTGCTGCAGCTGGGCGGTCTCACATAATACTGTCTACAGGGAACAGCTGAACCTTCAGGTTTTATCCACCATCCATTTGGTGAAGATAAAATAACAGTGAGCCCACATCAAATACCATTATACACTCACACACAC
>NW_024582925.1:159232-209325 GCF_018398535.1 Haplochromis burtoni
GTGTGTGTGTGTGTGTGTGTGTGTGTGTGTGTGTGTGTGTGTGTGTGTGTGTGTGTGTGTGTGTGTGTGTGTGTACAAAGTGACTGTCTCCTTGAACTATAAATAGCCTGCTGAAATCAGGAACAGAAGTGAGTATCTGTTCTGTCACTGAAGCCAGAAGCGACACAGATTGTTGACTTCCTGCTTATAATCTGAACCATAAAAATAGCATTTTGACTCGTCCTCGTCATACCAGCAGCATGTTTAAGACATCTACAGAACAGCAGACCTCATCTACTTTGACCTTTGATCCCATAAACTCCTCTTGAATGTGTTTAAAGTCACTTGGTCATTAGCAGGATAAAGCAAGACCAATGTGAATAATGCAAAAAAACCACCAACAAACAAACAAAAAAGTTTACGTTTTCAGCTCCAACACTTGCTCATCACTTCCAGTTTCAAAACAGCAAGACGACGACTGCAGTGTGGTCTTTTATATATATATGAATATCTAGTGTGGATCTGTCTGAAGGAAATGAAATCCACCTTCCAGCATCAATAAACACGTTAATTAGCATGTTGTGTGTCATTTGTCTGTACAAGAAGTGAATTTCTAAGCTGATATGTGACCTAAAAGCAACAGCTGAATAAAAGTATCATCAGAGCTATAAGTAAAAGCCAGAGTCCCAAGGTGTGCATATGATAACATCATCAATAAGTTAGACCTGCTTGATGATTTCATGATGTTGATCTGGCTCAGGCTGTCTGCTGGAGGACAGCCTCTCTGTGTGGGACGACTTCAACACAACAGACTCTATTTTCCCCTGCCCCCTACTCCCCCTCCCCATCCTGAACACATACACAGCTGGGGTGATGAAGGAGCACAACAAGCACAGAGGTGGCTTCCATATTTGAAATCGACCTACTCCCAAAAACCATACATCATCTACAACACAGATGGCCTGATGGTACATCTTGTTTTAGGTCACCTCTCAGTTTCATCTAATTCACATTATGTCATTTTCTCACACCACCTACTGGCAGTGTCAAGTGCGAGAGGGAGAGATTGAAGAACCACAGATTAAAAACAAAGAGTGAAGGGCAGGGAGAGGCACAGTGTGATGGGGGCTTGCTTCTAATCCTCTCCTCTGATTGGAGAGCTGGAGTTGGACCGAGACCGGTTGCATGACTTGGCAGACGGCCATCCAGAGGCATCTGGGCCAGCCGGCCTTTGAGCTCAACAGAAAACACTCTCTGAAGCTGCCACAACTAAATGTTGTGTAAGTGTTCCAAGAAGTAAAAGCCGCAGCAGTTCCCAGTGTGTCATCCCTGAGAAAAACAAGCCATTCAGAGAGTGGGCACGAGAGGGGGCCACAACACGCAACAATGGAAACACAAAGCTGCTCTTTCAATTTTAGTTTTCCCTTCAGACACCACACCGATCGTAGCTGTCAATCAAATTATTTATCAAGGGGAAAATGGAACATAATGAAAATGTTTCTGGCTTTAAAGGTGTGTTAAGCAACCTTTTCCATTTTCTAGCAGCTGAACAGCCTGTGGAGTTTTTCACACGTCCAAACCCAAAAGGATGCTTCCTTAGCATTCCAAACTATTTATAATGAAATGAGCAGAGATGGAGATACCCTGTTCTGCTCCGGGTCGAGCTTTGAAAAAAAATGGATCCTTCAATCCTGATACACAAACGAACTTTCTTACAGGTGAAAAAACATTACAAAGTCAACTGTCAGCACTTCTCCACCCAATTCATGACTTCATAGTTGCAGCCCTTTGCTCAACTTTCTGAACGAGGCCAGTAAAAACAGGTTGGTGAAGTGGGCTCCTTCCTCCACAGATAAAACCCTCTTTGTGCTCTGTGTTTACATGTTTCTGTCCAAGGTCTAATGTGGCCACTGAATCTTGGCCTAAATGATTCAGACTCTTCCGGCAGGTGTGTGTGTGTGTGTGTGTGTGTGTGTGTGTGTGTGTGTGTGTGTGTGTGTGTGTCAGTGAGACATTGTATGTGCGTGTGTGTGGTTGTGTAGTTGTGTCTGGCTGTCCTCCTCCAAAGTGCTTTAAAGACATTGTAAGATAGGAAAAAGGATAAAAATAGTAAAAGGGCAGTAACAGAGAAATGCAAACACAATTATTGCTTCAATAGAGATTTGCATTCTGCTTCTAAAGTAGACACACAAAGCGTTTCCCAGTGTTCACTGCTAAAATACTGAAGTGAAACTGCTACATGTGCATTAATTGGAGTTAATGTGACTGTGATTTTCCATAATGATTAAGATTTCTGAATGTGTCACTCATTCACACTTCCTAAAAATAGTCACATTTATCTGCAGTCATGCAGGGAGCTGACTACCTGCTGAGAAACGATGAGATCAGAAGCTTAAAAAGGTAGAAATGTTGCAACTGTGCAGAGCGGCTACTTCAGCAGTGATCTGAGAGGAGTGGTGCAAACTGTCTTTGGTGTAGATGCTGTCATTAAAGCAACAAGCTGACATTCTCCTCTATGATGTTAGTATTGGAGGGTCAGTGCAATGTCTGGGAAAACACAGGTGAGGAAATAAAGCTCTGTGCTAAAGTAAAATGATGGAGGACCACACTCTGCACTGCAAACTCACCGATCTGGTCTTCTGGGATCAGGCTCTCGATGGGCGGTTCCATCTCGGAGCTCTGTCGAAGGTAGCTCTTCATCTGTGTGATAAACTGCCGGAGAGTCTGCAGCAGGTCCAGTCCGGAGTCGTATCCCTGCCATGCCTGGGTGCCCGCACCCTCGCCCATGTAGCTCAGATAGTCCTGCACCAAGGAGCCGAAGTACGAGCTCTTATCTCTGGACAGCTCTACCACTTTACGGATCGCCCTCTTCTCAGGTGTGAGCAGCGAGTTGAAAACGCCACTCACTTTGCGAAAATGGCCTCGCAGGGCCTTCTGGAGGACCAGGGCACTGGCACTGGGGCGACGCTTTGTGCGGTGTCCAGGTGGCACCATGGTCAGGTCCTGGTCTTGGTCCTGATCGCTCTCCAGGCTGACGCCATAGTCGGGTTCCTCTTCGTCATCTTCATCCTCATCGTCGTCATCGTCCTCCATACTGCAGAAACCTAGGTGGGACGGTGGGATGGAGAGGGGGAGGTGGGTGTTGAAGTCAGCCTCAGTGGGGGGGCTGGGGTCATGCATAGGAGGCATAAAGAAAGCTGAGGACTGAGAGAAATCCAGCGAGTCTGACGAGTCTGTGGAGAGGCTCATGTCACTGAGCCGCTGGCTGCCCCCGCTGCATTCGTCAACTCTTTCTTCCTCTCCTCCGCCCACTTCTCCATGCTCGACTGCTGTCACCACGGTGGAGTCTGGGGGACTGCAGGAGTTCTGGGAGCAGGGTAGAGCCTTTTGCCGGGATAGTTTGGCTCTGATTAGGGCCTTCTCAATGGTGTCGTCCTCCAGAGCTCGGTGACACTGAGCGTCCTCTAGACTGGATGTTGGTGAGGCTTTGGTTCGACGTGGAGATGAGGACAGAGATGGCAGAGAGAGGGGCAGTGATGGCCGGGGGATGGATATAGGTGAGCTGATGCTAAGTCTCTTAGGCGGAGAGGATGAGGGGCTGATACTTAGCGAGGAGCCAAGGCGAGAAAGGAGGCTGCTGCCTCGCTCCCTCTCCTCCACCTTCTCCTTGATCCAGGAGATCTTTTCGGGCATGCTGCGCTGCCGAACAGGAGGGGCTGTTTGCTGTGCTGTAAAGCGAGGTGGAGGTGGCCGAGGTGGTGGAAATCGTGTCACGCTTTCTGGCCCGCTGAGTTTGTGACTTGTGCTGGTGTGTAGCTCTGTGTTTCTGTCAGGGTTCTGCAGGTTTTCTTGCTGTGACTGGCTGCTGTGGCTGTGATCTGAGCTGCAAACCTGGAGATTGTTGGCACACGAGCCCTGAGCTTCCTTACTGCTGCCTTTTCTTTTGTCAGCTTCCTCTCTCAGGTCCTGCTTTCCTGTGTCGGGGATGTTGGGAGTGAAGCTCTGATTATCATCTGGCTGGTGGACCTTTAGGAAGAGGGGGTTGATGAAGCACAGTGCTCCATTGGCTTGGCAACACTCAAGCTCAGATGGGGTGCGAGTTTGAAGCCGAGGGCGTCCTGAGGTAGCTGTTGAGGACACTGGTCTGTGGGCAGGTGGGGGTGGTCTGTCAGGAGCTGCTGTCCCCGTCAACGACACTGGGCTCTTCCTCCTGCTGCCCACTGGAACATCCCAGAAGCCTAAAAAGAAACAGCAAATGAAAGCTCTTGTGTTCATATTGTTTTCTATTGTTTTTTTTAACAGTAACCATGAAATTTCTAAATTAAATATCAACATTGTGTAAACAATACTTGTATAATACCCTAAATAAATGTTTTGTAAGCTTTTACAGACTTCCACACAACTTCATTACCTCAGATTATTTTGACCATGACCATAATCATAAAGTGATAGTGTGTTACTGTGATTGACCTGATCTGCTAAAACGAATCCCCAAGGCCATGAGCCCTATAACCTATAAACAAATTTATCAGAGTTGCCTTTTCACAGCTTTCAGATAAAAACAGGACTGATTAGATTTCAAGTTCAGCCACAATTTGGCTTTCATAAATGATTTAAGTAAAAAAAATCAAGGGTAAAAAAATGGGAAACATTTCCCATAAATCCTTTGTGTTTGCTTTTAATTCGAATCAGACTTTATGTCCAAGGAAATCCCCTGTAAAAAGAAATCAATAAATACTTGACTTATCAAGTTAATGAATAACCTTGTTAATTAACGGAGATTTTAATCACTGACTAAAAATAATAACTGCATTTTTTTGTCATAATCTAACAGCCAAAAGACAAGAAACATATGGCAAGGTGAGGGAGACTCATGAATTCAAATATTACAGTCTAGTATGATGTAACAATATTTTTCTGTAAGTAAGAAATTTGAACTGTTTCACCCTCAAAAGCTTTGGAGGCATGAGTGCCACGAATATTGACTAATAAGGGCCAAAAAATTTCTGTTTAGATTTCATTGCAATATTAGAGCACCATTTAACAAAGAAAGCATCACCATTGCTCACAATTATCTCAAACTGCATCTGCTGAACAGTCCAACTTGCCTGTGATGTCCCTCAGCGAGGCTGTGTAAAACATAATCAAGTAAAAGATCCTTCTGCCCACTGCAGTCAAACAGCTTCTCACTGCAGAATCAATTGGAGTGAAGTAGAAGAGCTATTTATTGGGTGGTTTGCTTCCAAAAGCAAAAAATGTGCCAAGAAAATAAACAGAGTCAGCTATCTTTTTTTCCACGGTTTTACTGGAAGCCGACACGTTTATAGATCCAACAGTTCAGCGAAGAGCAGGAAAATGCTCAGCAGTGCTCCCATCAACTCCTGCTAAAAAAAAACAAATGCCAAAAACCTCTAAATGCTCCTTCATGCTGTTAGGAGCTTTTCTCAACAGAGGAAAGAAAGAGAGAAATGGCACAAAACAATTTTAACACAACTCTTTGTTGAGCACTTGGAGTCTGAGCCGTACCAGACAAACACACAGCAGAGGAAACAACGGCATATGAGAAATATTAGTGCCAGACACAGTGCAGCTCCTTCACACACAGCAGAGAGGAAACAACAGTACTTACTGTGACCCAAAGCTGAATGGCACAGGCGAACTGCTGATGTCAGTCTAACTTTGTGTTTAGAGGACACTGCGTCTCTGCAGGCTGGCTGGTTTCTGTGGCTCGCTCGCACTCCCTCTTTGTTATGACTCACTTGTGTTAATAAGGGTGTGGGCGGGCTGTTGGCACACTCAACCCACCTCTCCTCTCCCCTTTCACATGAAGCTGCGTGGCAAACCAAAACAAGTCCATCCCCCCATTTCCGTCTTGCGCTGCTGATGTTTATTCTCTCTATAAGTAACCTTTACTTCTCAGACTTGCTGAAAAACTTCTTTGTACATTCGTTACAGTTGTGCTAAAAGTTTACACATACTGATGATGGGAATGTCAGGGTTGGGATTTTAATGATTTCTTTGAACTGCTCTTTTTCCAGGGTGGAATGATTATACAGCATACATCTTTAATGATGTCAAATTAAATTTAAAAAAAACCCTACAAAAACTGGCCATACGAGTTTGAATTTATTTTGGATCAAAATCATACATACATCCCGAGAATATCCGGTTAAATTTCCCTTAGCAAGTTGCACCTTAATCATGCACCTTCAGTAGCCACCAAAAAGCTTTTGGCATAGTTCTGGTTAGATATAACCACTCTTCTTGGCAGACTACATTGGTGGATTCCCTGGTGCGGACCCAGCTTTTAATCATGGACTGCAATTTTTTTTCAATAGGGGTTGAAGAAGTCCCAGACTATCATCTTCAGAGTAGAGAACACCAGTTAGCATGTTCAGGAATAACCCAGGAACCAACAAGACTCCCACGAACTGGAAACTTCTGGAACACAAGTGTCCTGCACAGTGCGCACATACAGAGCCCAAGACAGGAATGTGGTTTGCTGTGGTTTTGTGTAAGAACTGGGAAATTGTGTGACATCATTCAGAGCTACGGCTGCCAAACTGGAGCCAGGAAAAAAAAGTCAGAGGGAGGAAGTGGTGGCTCTCTCAGTGCTGAGACTACTTCAACTTAACCAAGTGGCAGATGAAACAAACTGTTCCATCAATGAACATGCCGCTTTCCATAGGAGTAGATCTGATTATCAGGCTGCACACCAGGATGTTGCCAGACTCTACAGTGTATTAGCAACATGCTGAGCTGATCCTAAGGATTATCATCAAGATCAGTGTTATTACTAACAGATCAGTAACAACCAATCAAAACCCAACAGATCTCTTAATGAGCCTGGAAATGACGCTTTACAGCTCTGCTTTGACAGCCTGCAGTAAATATACAGGTACAAAAGAGAAAGTGTGAATCTCAGGTCAAATACTGAGCATAAGAATCAGGAAAGCTCGGGCGTTATCACTCCCATTGTTAACATTCAGACAAAAGCTACTCGCTCTCAGGAGGTGTTAACCTTCCTTTTCACTTGTTAAATTAACTAAGACACTTGCAAGTAACATAATAGTAGCACACCCTGGTGAGTCTGGTGTTGCCTGCCTTGCTAGTGTCTTGCCTTACATAGAGCAGGGGCCTGTTCTTCGTACGTCGCTTACTACATCCAAGATCAAATGACACATCCAAGATCAAATCATCGCGCTAACCGTGAGCTCGCTAATCCGGTTCCCCGAACACACCTGCTGTTGACGATTACTACAGCTGGATGAAGTAATGTGAGATCACTGGGTGGCTTAACAGGGGCTACGCATCGATAGCAGAAACAGTGATCGGCAACCCGCTGATTGGTCGGCGAAAATGTCGAAGGGGCGTGCTCGGTATTTTCCGGCAGCAGAGCAAGAACTCATGAGTGAGGGATTTCAGGAGTTTCAGAGTTTAATTAAAACGCAAGGGAACACTGCAAAGGCTGCAAAAGCAAGGAGAGAGGGCTGGCAGAAAGTTGCTGACAAATCAAACTCGTAAGTAATGTAATAATAACAATAATAATGGAGTGGGTTTATATAGCGCTTTTCAAGGCACCCAAAGCGCATGACAATACCACTATTCAGTCACTTTATTATTTAGCCTATTTATAGATTTATTATATTACACTATATTATCCAATATTATATTACATTATATTATATTGTCATATTATATCCCCTTTCACATTAGAGCCACAACAGGACCCACTAGAACATGGGAACAAGTAAAAGTGAAATATAAGAATATTCTACAGAATGGTAATATTTATCACTTATATTGCTTTTGTCTCTTGGAAAGAGACCCTGAAATAATCTGTTGTTTGTTCATAACAGCAACCAAGAAAAGGGCAGAGGAAAAAAAGACAGGTGGTGGTCCTGCACCCCCTCGTCAACAAGTTGGTTAAGTAATAATACCCTCACGGGAATATCGATATCTCTCTATGAGCACACTGTCGCGCTGAGCTAAAGGATCCTGTCTGTCCCGCAATATACGCTGAATTCTGAGGACTCTCCTTATCAATCTTGCACCTTCCGCAATGGGCTGCTCGCGTATACGGACAGGACATGGCTGCGACAGGCTTCCCAAATCCACCTTCGCTTTTATAGCCGTGGTCTCTCATCTTGATTACACGAAGTAATTTACAATTACTACTCTGAAATATGAATTACATCTGTAATAATCACATACATGTAATAGAATGTTAATAGTACATTTCCCTTTTTTAGGAAATGACCTGTATGTATCTGTGTGACATCAATAAAAGGATCAAGTGCTGCATTATCTTTAGTTACATTGATGTTATTTATTTATGGTGAAACAGTGGTGGAATATCGCTGTTGCTTTCGTATAAATGAAGCGGACATACCTGCGTGGCCGCGATCTAATCCTGTTTACATAAAGTAAACCTGCTCCCGAGCAGGTTTACGCTTACGGCTCTGTTGCTATGACAGCAAGTCCCGGATGAGCTTCGGGGAACCGAACGATCCAAGATCACGCGAAATCGTCAACAATCTAATCCAGCTAACTTACTTAGCGAGGTACGAAGAACGGGCCCCAGTTCATGAAAAAACAACAACAACAACAACAACAACAACAAAACACGTGTTTCAGCTGCAAACCTGAGCAACAAATAGTTCATAACTGGATCTGATACTGACGGAGGAACAATATTAAAGAATATGGAGTCAGGGCCAAAAAAACACGACGGAATATGACTGATCAAAGGCTGAGAACCTGATGACATCTACAAAAGAAAGGCAAATATTTAGTGATACAAGATTAGAAATGTTTTATTTATCTTTTATTTCTATACTAAGGAAATTATTTGTAAAGATTAAATAACAATTCAATGATGTTGTTTAAAGCGATGGTTTCCAAAGGTTTTTGCAATGGGAACAATATTAAACAGATTAGAAGTTCGGGGGGAGTATTGATGTGTCGTTCAAAAAACCCAAAAAACAATTTATGTTATTGAATTACTTACAGTGTTTAGAAAAATTCAGCTTTACTAATATTAACATAAATTAGGGGTTAAATAATAATGTTAATGACCCACTTGGTCTGAGAAGCTTTATATTAAACAAGTACTCACTGAGGCAAAAACATCCATTCATCTACTTTGCTCTAAGCCCTTGCCAAGAACTCTGAATTGGCTAAGGGCTAACACATATGGATAGCAACCGTACACACCCATGGCCAGTTTAGAACAATTTCACTTACATCATGCGTGTCTTTGGAGTCCATGTATGTTTTCATTTTCCACGGGAGAACATGCAAAATTTCAACCAATGCAAACGTGCTCCCATGCAGTCCCCTGACAACCCAACAGTACATTGCTCAACTGGTCAAATGCTGATTGGTTGACAAGCTAAGCAGAGCAGGAACACGACAGTGGAGTTCGTTGCCAACAGAGAAGAGCGAAAAAAAGATCAAGGATAGACTTCTATGAAGATCAGACCTCCCAAACAAAAGAAGTTGTCCCCTTTTGGCTGTTAAAAAGATCCGAGGTCTGCACTGAGACTAATGACTAGCTAATGTGAGAATCCATTAAAATATTCACGCCAACGTTACATTTATGTCATTTATGCTCTTAGTTCTTTAAGCACATTTTTAAAGATAAAGTTATTATGGTGCAAAACATCAAAACTTAATCAATTCAAGACTAAATACAAAAACATATCATTGATCTTAAAAGTTCCCCTCCTAATTTGTCAGCCAAACAGAAAATCTGTACACATGAAGTGTCTAATGGGCCACTTTTGGACCCGGCTGCCAAGCTAAACTTTAAGAACACAACAAAAAGTCAGTTACCTTACTAAAAAAACCTTCCCTACAACAGTGTTATCACAGGTGGAGTGCCACACAACATAGGTAACATGACACTGACAACGTCACACTCAACAGTGATCTTTTCTCCTCTGTGAGTCAGTGGTGAAAGTAATACCCACAGAGTCTCACAAGCATACTTGTTCATATCAACGTCAGAAATGTCTCCTTGATCAACTATTCACTGTAGCTCAATTACCTTTAGCAACACAAAGGCCACTATTGTGTCACTTCACCAAAAAGGTGCCCTTTTTATGAATGAAAGACTGTTTGTGGGGGGAGGGGTTGTTAAGACAACAAGTCTGTACGCACTTCAATAAAAGGCAAGAAAGTCATCAAATCATCGTGTCACACGGAATTCTTTGAGAAGAAGTCAAGTCTACCTTTGAGCAACCCTTAATGCCTCAAGCTGAATCATAGTGGTAGAGTCTGAGTGGATAAAAAAGTTGCTCTGAGAAGGATGTACAAAAAGAGTGCTGTGGAACATAAATCACGGGGAGTTTCTGAGCCCTTGCTGCATGTCATCACCCACTCTCTCTCCCTGCTTTCCTGTCTACTCTCCACTATCAAACTGCCTAACAAAGGCTCAAAAAAATAATCTTAAATGCTTGAATGTCATCGGAACTATTGCCTTTACGATGAATTTACAGAAAAGTAAATGTTGTAAGTGGTAACCTACCAGGGTGAGATTTATCCCTGCATACTTTACATGTTTAAAAAACAAAACAACTTAAAAAGGGAAAATGTTTTTGATTTGTGTCACAATGATTATTTCCTTGTCCCTGGTTTGCTGAGACTTAGCCAAAAATCATCCCATGATAGTAAAAGGGAGGGTGGCACCACGACTAAAACGACTATCGCAGTTATTTGTCAAGATTATTCATTGAGTTTAGTGATAATAATGTTTGTCTTAGAGTCATGCTTTCACTTTTTCACAGGTCTGTGTCCCTAAGAGGAAAAATGTGAAAAAGTTGTAATTGTCTGAGTTGATATTAAACAAGTCACAGCACCGTGGCCTTCATGATTAGATGTAGTGCAGTTTGCGGTGAATTTTTAGGTGGTTGATTAAGTTAGTTGTGTGTCTTGTGGTGACGATAACTCTACAGCACTGTTATAGGATGTGATGATTAATTATATGATGGTGGTTATTTATGGTGGTCCAGGGAACAGCTGTGATTGGTACATGCAGACAGGTCATTTAGGGAGCGCTTGATTTGCTCTTGTTTTGTGTTCCACTGGCAGACCACCACTTTCAATATCATTTGATCGTCTTCATTAAATTGCGTCAAACTAAAATCGTGATCAAGATTAAAATTGAAATAATTGTGCATCCCTAGTACTGGGTAAGGGATTGAGGCTGGTTGTTGGTGGTGATGACGTTGACCTCACACCATTAAGTCATGAACATGAATAAAATCTCTTCCACAAACACAGGCGGTCTTGCCTGATTTAAACAAAGCTCAGTCGCACTGATCTGGGTGTGGAAGAGGTTTTTGTCCCTAAGAGTGATTCATTCAGTACCAGCATGCCAGTTAACTCCTCAAATACCATGGAATGTGGTTGGGATGGGCCACAGGAGGAAAAAAGTTTCTGCGGGTTTTACACCCGATAAATGTGGGAAAAGAGAAAGTACCGTCTGCTGATGGAAGTCCACAAATCAGTTTGAACAAAAAAACTGAAGCTGAGCAATCATTAATTACTTCCAAATGACTGTAGATGACTGAATGGAGAAGAATAGTAACTGGCTATCAACAGCGCTCAGCAGTAATTTACTTCCATACTTGCAGCATATACTGCATTCCTTAGACTTTCATAAGATAAGAGAGATAAGATAAAACTTTATTAATCCCTCGGGTGGGTTCCTCTGGGAAATTCGGTTTCCAAAAGCACAGCACCGACAGAAGTTACAGAGTTACAGAATATTATACACACACACACACGCGCGCACACACACACGCACACACGCAAACACACACACACACACACAGACATATATAAATAAAATATACAAAGGGGATAAATAGAATAAATAAAAATAAAAATACAAGTGAATTGCACATTTCAAGTATGTGCAATTCACTTGTATTTTTATTTTTATTCCTAATCACAGAATACATAGCTCTGTAAGCTTCCACATTACTTTGGAAGCTCTATAAGCTTATAGAGCTTCCAAAGTAATTTGTAGCTCTATAAGCTACTTTGGAAATAAACAACCAACTATCACTGAGAGTTACACTGAACACATTATTCTCAAAATGGCTTCAACATTTAAAGTTTATATGTAGCCAATTACGTCATATTTATTTGTCTCTGCAGTTTGAGTTCCCCAGCTTGACCATTAACACACACTACATATAAATAAGTGAACAAACCTGCACCAAGCTTAGCAACTTCCTCAAGATCAGAAAAAGTTCTGGCTGAAGCGATGGCCTCTGGGAGCTTCAGAGTAAACGGCAACACATCCCTGAGAAAGAGAGAAAAGGATCGATGAAAGTTAGAACACGGAGGAAAAGCGGTTTGATTTAAAAAGCTACTCTCAAACTTGTGTTAGTCACCGTGTTGAAAAAGCTGTGGCTCAGCTTTGTGTGCGATGGTGGCTAAGGTGTGGGTTCAACCACAGAACTGTGGAGGAGAATATGTGCATGCTGCTGTGCTACCTGTGGGACTTTACCAAAACATTTCAAAGATTTTACAGTTTCGGTCATGCAAGCTTGCGTGAACAACAGTGAAGCCTGGACACACTGGGGCAGTGGAGGATATACATTTTGATCCCCTGTTGAATTCCTCATTTTAACAACTTACAAAGAAATAAGCAGTCTATAAAAATTTATTAATTAATTAATATATGTGCGTTCTAGTGAGGAAATAAGTGTTCGATCCCCCCTGAGAATTTGTCCAGTACACTATCCAATAGATAGTTGTGTGGCAGGTCCCAAAGGACTAACTGTTATCAAACCACCGTTCACAGTTCCACATGAGGACAGAATTGACCGCTAATAATTTTTGAACCCAAAGGTCATTTCCAAAGAGCTTCCAAACATGGCAGATTTCAAAAAGGATGAAATGAGAACATTGGAAAAGGGAAGGGCCAAAAGGAAGCCTAAAAAATATCTACTGCAGAAGAACAGGATCTGAAAATTATATCCTTTGGAGGAAAAAAAAACATAAAATCCCCCAAAAGACCTGACCCAGGTCAAGATACATCTGACTCTTCCATTGATCTACTGTTCATCATAGTCTCATCAGAAATCGACTTGTGGCTGTCAGAAAGCTATTCTTAATCCGCTCCTTTGCTCTGGTGCAATTACTCAAGAACTGGACAGAAAATCAGTGGCAACAGGTCTTACAGAGTGTGGAATCCAAATTTGAATTACGGTTCACATTCAAAAGTCTAAAATTTGGGTATTATCGGTTATATATCAAATTCTGAGGATTCTGAACAAAAAGATTACGTAAATTTGTTCATGGGACTGAATGAACATGATTTTGTCTGAGAAACAAACATTATGCAAATAATCCAGTAATAATGAAGCAATCCCAGACACCAGGAGTGTTTTCGGACTTCAATGTCCAGGATGTCGTGTGAGGAATGCTTCAGCAGAACATTTGTTGTGCAACCCCCGTGCAGAGCAGGCAATAGATGGGTCAATACATATCTGAACAATCAACAGTGCATAAGCATTTTACCCATATTATGAACTGCAGATTGTGAATACAGGCTGTGGAACTTTTGAGCTTCCTCGTCAGATGCAGAGTTAGGAGCTCAGTGTTTCAAGGCAGGCTCAGACTGCAGCTGCTGCTTCTCCATATCAAAAGAAGCCAGCAGAGGTGGTTTGGGAGTCTGACAAAGATGCCACCTAGATGAGGTGTTTCAGACATATCCAGCCACAAGGAGACCACGGGGAAGCCAGAGGACAAACTGGAGCGATTGTGTGTTTTGGTTGACTCGGGACTGTAACTGGGTCAGCAGTTCTTCTTTCTTGAGTTTTGTGATGATGGTTTTTAAATAACAGAAACAGAAGCAGTAGATATGTGCTTTAAAGCTAACAGCTGAAATATGAATGTCTAACAGTTTGCAGTAACGATGGTATGGTGACTTTACCTGCTGATGCAGCAGAAGGCCATGAGGCGGAAAAGGTCTGCAAAGCTCAGTCCTGATCCCTCTAGAGAGAAAGCTGTAGGAAAACAGAAGCACATGATCAGTCCAGCGAAGGAAACCATCAGAGTGCAACAAGCATTAGAAAAAGACAGCTCAGTCTTTTTAAAACGGTTTGCAGCAGCAAAGGCCAATGAGGCAAAGCAAAACATTCACATGTTTTAAGTCAGTGCATGCAAAGTGTGGTTCAATTCTGCTTTATAGTCCCTTAATTCAAAGGAATCCCCACAAGGTTACAAACTATATACAAACAACAGCAACGAGAATGACAGTGTGTGAGCACTTTTCCTCGACTTACTGACTCATTCGTTTGTAAAAGAACACCATGCTGGAAAACAAAGAAGGAAATCCTTAGCACGCATGTTGTCGGCAATACACGAATCAAGAAGGCTGTTTGCTCGCAACTTGGCACACAGTCAACGCTCCGGGCACTGAACTAAACATGACCAAGATCTTCGAATGGTGAACGCGTTAAACTCTGAGTAGAATGCAGTAAGACAAAGACATCATATACAGTCTCTGGAAAGAAGGAAAGTGGGTTAAAACCAAACCTGCCGACATGTACACGTCTCTTTTTTCTGGGATTTCAAATCTTCCTTCAGTCATTTCACTTTTACTTGTTGAAATATTGACTTTAACACATGAAAAGAGCCCTTATTATTACCTGTCATTACAGCAATGACAGCAGGCCTGGTAGCACATTCCCACACCACTCATCACAGGATACCTGCCCAAATACCTTTATCAAAGTCCATTAATCCCAATTCTCTGTTAAAGAGCACGGGTTTAAACAGGCCACAGAACAGACTCGTTACAGAGCAAATGATTCATATGGAAGAATTCTCTCCCAGGTAGAGCGCTCCTGTTAATGTTTTAAACTGTTATTGCAACACCTGCAGCTTTGCTTGCCAAATGTTTATCACAGCTCAATCAAGAGCCAGCTCTTCATGCAGTGGACAATGTGGCTAGTGTGAGCTTAGAGTCACACCAGATGGAAAATACCACTAACGGTTACTTAAAAAAAACAAAACAGTTCCAGACAGCAGTGCAGGGGTAAAGTGGAAAAAACTCCATAACAGCGCAAGTTTTGGAGGTATGCAACTGCAGCTCAGGGGGGGAATCCAGCCCTCTTTCTGTTTGCATTTCTGTTTGTCCTCCAGATTATTGCAGAATGTCTCGATGCATGTCAGCTTAAGAAAAGTCACTTTAAAGGAACAGGAAAGTGGTCTTTAAACATCAGGTGTTAAAAAAACAGTAACTCATTATTACTGCTGCAAATCACTGAGATCACTGAGAGTATTACAGTCGATGGAAATGCCCAGTAGAAGACTTTCTGTCTCACTGTGCTCATTGTTTTCTCTGCAGGTGCAAAGAGAAACGTCACTGTCTCTTTAGTTTAGCAGGGCTGAGATTCACACTCAGCACATTCTGTTGCCGGGTAAGCATTTGGAAATTCCAGTTCAGTCCAGACAGAAACTGATGGCAACAGACAGGTACAAGAAGTAGACTGTATGCATTCTGGAAGTCTGGGAAATCCCACTTTTTATGTGGCTGAAAATGCAACACTAACACACTTATTCAGAGTGTCAGGGAAGGAAGAAGTGAGCACAGAAATAAAGCGAAACAAACAATATATGAAAGCCTGTGACATATTTTGAAGTATTAGGGTTTTACTACAGGCTTGTCTGCTATTTGCCGAGCTCATCTCTGATGGCGGCCCTGCTGTGAGTGCTGTGGTCCTGCGTGGGAACTTGGCAGCTGGAAGGTGCTCGTGTTCATCTTCGACCTGAGTCTCTGTGGTTTATAGTGTCGTTTAGGCCTGGGATTCTTTTTTTCAATTTTAGATTTAGGCCTTCAGCCTTCAGAATTACTGATACTGCCTGTCTACTCACATAGCTGGTTATGAGACAGGTGTGAGTCATGAGGAATGTTGTCACCAAAAACATCTAAACAAGTTGGGTTTCTGTTCAGTAATGGACAGTAAATGACCTTTTCAGAGTCCTCAAAATAATTAAACCATTCTATTCAAAGAGCAGCTAATTGTAGTGACAAGTTCTGGTACTGCCTAAAAGTATCCAGTAGAGGAATTACCCCTGTAAATTCTTTGTTCCTCTCCTTGCATCATTCCACTATTAACAGCTCTGCCTGTTGCTGCTGGTGACTGACAGCTTTGTGTATCTCAGTGGCTAAAAATAGCAGAGAAAAACAAACACTTACTGTACTGGCTCTCCTTTACGGGGAAATCTTTGACAGGAACGCTCGAGTCTTTATCCATGCGTAGAGATATGACTTTTTTCTGCAGGCTGGCTGATTTCCTCACCACAAATGTCTATGGGTAAGGAAAGAGAACACATCCAGTTAATGTTTGCACAAAAACTGGGTCATTCTTCATGTTCTGCTGACTCAGCTGTGCTTTGTAGAGAGCTGGAAATACTGTAAGGAATGTCCTAACATCCAGGCGCTTCCTATATTTACAAAACGTATACACAACAATGGACGTGTAGTGCTGTATATTTACTGTTATCAGAGGCTAAAAATATCCTATCCTATTTTAAAAAACACAGATTTGGATGGAATCTTGCAGAGAGGTGGGGTATCGGCAATATCATTTCATTTTGGTCCCAATTATACAAAATATTTTCTTTAAAAACAGACAAACACCGACCATGGCAGAGATACTTTTACTGTTTTTTTAAAACGTTTTTTTGCAAAATGAGTTCTTTAAGACTCAAAAAAGTGACTCCCATCATGTTGTTGAGTGAGTGATCTTGTTGTAATGCATATAAGCTGACTGCGGTCAAACAATACACTACTACAATTGTGACTGGTTTTATTGAGGAAAAGAAAAAGTTTGCCGTGTTAGTGGTGATTTCATGCCTCTGTTGTATTAAACATTAACTATTAATCCAAAGTGAGAGCCTCCAGGTAAGTTAGCAGTGTTGGAAAGAAGGAAGCCACAGTGGCAGCGGTTGCCTCACCCCAGCTTGCTCGTTCTGCAGTATGTGCATGGCTTCCTCGTGGCTAAGGCCCAGCTGTAGCCACACAGTATGGGTATGCACCAGTCTGTCCAGGACGCTGACGCGTCGGTGAAGTGAGTCGTAGCCAGAGTCTCTGGCACCGGCCAGCCCTCCACCAATGCCAGCACAAGGTGAGGCCTGCAGGAAGAGGCCTCCCACTTCTTCCCCCAGTCTGGAAAAACAAACGCATAAAATCAAGCATCAGTGGCCGGCTATACAAACCACAAAAAACACGCAGAATTTTTATTTTAACGTGTAACATTTGAACATATTTCAGAATTGAAGGCATGTTCAGAGACATTCTCACATGGTTCTATATCAAAGGGCGATCGTGGCTCAAGAGTTGGCAGTTTGTCTTGTAACTGAAAGGTTGCCGGTTCGAGCCCCGGCTCGGACAGTCTCGGTCGTTGTGTCCTTGGGCAAGACACGTCACCTACTGGTGATAGCCAGAGGGGCCGATGGCGCGATATGGCAGCGTCGCTTCTGTGAGTCTGCAGGGCAGCTGTGGCTACAACTGCAGCTGCCTCCAACAGTGTGTGAATGAATAGTGGAATTGTAAAGCGTTTTGAGGGTCTCGAAAAGCGCTATGTAAATGCAATCCATTATTATATCCACAACAAAACTGGTATTTATTAAAAATAGTTTTTTATTGACATAGTTAAAAAGTAGTAAAAATGTTGTAGATGAGCTGTTCCTTGGCAATAAACTCAAATAAAGAGCGATGCAAAGGTGGACTGATTAGATCGAACGCGCCCACGCAGACAAAAATCCCCAAAGTGTGGCTAAAATGACGCCTCGACTTCCTTTTTCACAGTTCCCTTTAATGAAATTTACTAGAAATTTTCTAGCAGTAAAAGTAAACCTAAGAAATTAGGAAGGGGGGCAAATACTTTAGAGCACTGTAGACTTTATGCTCAGAAAGCTGATGCAACCGTTTCCAAATCATCAAGAGAAAGCCTTTATTTCTAAACTCTTGTTGTGAAGCATCAGTAGGCTATGCAGTGTTGTGATGGTTCCCTCCCTGTAGGAACATTTATGGTTTGAGTCTTTGTTGGTTTCCTCCTGCAGTCCAAAGACATGCATGCTAGGTTAACTGGTATTTTAGCTGTGAATGTGAGGTTTAAACTGTAGAGGAGAAACAAGTTGTGGAAGAATATTTGGGCTTGTAAGCTAAAGCACTCAGTGCCACCCAGCCTTTAGTTTGCTTGCACAACATTCAAGACATCTTTTAACTTTGTATTTCTGAAAACAGTCAACAGAAGCTCACATATTTACTTGTTATTTATTAACGCAGTAAAGCCCCCTACTGAGATTACACACAGTTCTTCCAGCTCTCACTATATGCTAAGATGCCCACGCACACTTTTAATGCTCAAAGTGTTCATAGTGTTTAAAAAAAGGCTATGAGTAATTCAGTAAATTTAGTTTAAATTATTCCAACACAGACAGTGTGCCTCGCAGGGCCTATCAACCTCCTTCTCGGTTCCTCAATAACTAACGGTACTTTCTGAATTCTACAGAAACCGTCTCTCAGAGGAATTAATCACTGAAGTCCACACTGGACCTTCCAGCTAAGGTATGAAACTTTACACTAGATCCACAGGTGAGTGCTGCATGTTCACAAGCAAATCAGGTGTTTGTTCAGAGACGGTTTTTTTCCAGAGTTGAGAGACGAGTGAGAAACACGCACTGCAAAGCAGCTCCTGCTTGTCAAGCTGACTCCTGACATTGCTCAGTGGCATCTTTGTGCCGATATCACCACATTTCACACATCAAGACCTAAAGGTTTGCTAGGAGCGCTCTCTGCTGGCAGCCATGGAGAAATACACCAGAAGAAATCTAAAGATATACAAGCACAAGCAGACACACAATTTAGGAACTGTCTTTAATACAGACACAGCATGAGCTCACCCCACAAGTGTTTCTGTCTTCTGATCTCCTCCCACAGGCTCCGTGTTTTTCCCCATCACCTTCTTCAGAGTGCCGATCTCCCAGGCAAATGAGTCGATGAGCTGCACAGACACAGAGACAAAGACTCGATGATCAAAGTGCTTCTGCTGCGTTTCCTGTGGTGCAAACTCTTTGTGAGGATCAATCCGACCTTTGGCTCTTGGGAGTGAGGACATCCTGACTTTCAAAGGATGTTTTAGAACTGGGAAAGAACTTTATGGTTCAGCTTAGAGTCAGCTTTAGTTTATGTTTATTTTATTAGGATGTGTTTAAGAAGCGAAGGATGGCATTCGTCCATGCAAATCCTCTTCAGGAGAAGTAGAAGTACGTGTTTGTGGTTGCAAGACAGTCTACTCCCATTTAACCACTTCCCATTAACTAACCAAAGTTGCTACAGAGGAAACAATTTGTGTCTGCGTTCATGTTGGAACATCTTCATGTCCATACAGGTTCCACAGAGATCTGTATTGTTCACCATTCAAATCTTCTTAACCACAACACAGTATCAATATAACGTGGTTTGAATCGTAGTAACTTGAAAACAAACACGTTTTGCATTTTGAATGGCCACATTGTAATTATTTGATGCTTATGCATGTGATGTTTGATTTAAACCAGCAGTTTAGTCCTCAACATTGCCCAACTGTTTAACTAAAAGTACAAGTATTTTATTTTGCTGGACTCCACTTTGGCAACAAGTGAAGTGTAAAACGCCCAGTCAGGTTGCTGAAAAGAGATTTAACCCAGAGCAAGAGAGAACAAGCAAGAATCCAACTTCCATCTAGTCGAGTTAGAAGTTATGTGGATGCCTGATCACAAACATTTCACAACCAAAAAGGTTGATCAAATGTACTAAAAAAGACCCACACATCAGCTTTTTAAATGCCAGTTGCGACAGCACTCATGTGATCACACACATACATATTTGATTTTTCTGTATTTCCTGTCAGCTGTTTTTCCACTTCTAGACAAATCATACTGAGAAAAAAAATGTACAGACACACAAGAGCAGAGAGCCACATTCTTTTGACCAACTATCTTGTTTTCATAATAGCTATGAGCTAGCTCACTGATTTAACACACTGCATCTTGAATCGTTAAACATGAACTGTATTAGCTATCAAACCATAAAATACGCATAAAATATGTGAATAAGACTTTAAATTGTGTCTGTGCTGAACTTTCTTTTGTTTCTTTGTTGCTCAACTGACTTTATTCTGCAGGTTAACTATGGCCTCAGTAACAGCTAATTATAACTTATTGCACATTTTTAAAGCCACAGGCTCTAAAGCAAGAACAATGCCTTATTAATTTTAGGAAAAAATAAACCATTTTAACAAACTAAAGGCTTTTATGAATATTTTTAATCCATAAAAGATTTCTATATACGATCATAAGCATCTTTTAGGGCTTCGTGAGCACTGTATGCCCATCAAATAATGCTTTTTATAAGGCCTTGACAATAAGTATTAAGAACAGAAAGGAAACGTTCAGATCAGACAAAAACTACCCTTAACGGGTAAACTGGCAGCAGACACTTAAGGCCAGGAACACATCCAATCAAAAGAGCCTATTTATAAAATTACAACAACCCCCCCCCCCATTTGTCTTTCCATATAAATTGTTTGACAATTTATTAGAATTTGAAATGTGTCAAATTAGAATTTGACACAAATTCTACCTTCTTTTTTCTTTGTGTCAGTCTGGCCTTGACCCTCGTCAGAGTGTCACTGATGTCATTGGTTTCACTTCCCAGTCCAGCTTCTGTTGGGCAACCTCACATCAGCAGCTTCAGCAGGGTGAGGAAACCTTTAGTTCAGCTGTTTCAGAGGAAATCAAATATCTGACTCCTTCATTTTTTAGGGGAACATTTAAGGTTCACAACCTCAACGTTTAGAAAGACAACACTTTCTCAATGAAGCCACAGATCCCCCCCCCAATCAAAGTACCAATTTAATATCATTTATTATGGTAATAATAAGATGTAGTAGCTTTAAATCAGTTTGAAAAAAATGACCATTTACAAATTATAAATGCTAAACAAAGAAATAAATTTCCTAAACCAGATGAATAAAATAAACAGCTGCTGCAGCGCCACAAGCAATAAAAGCAGCTTTAACTACCAAATTTAAGGGGGCAGAATGCATATTAAGAGAAAGCCAGGCCACACTGGCTCAGACAACAGCTTAGAATATTCTAGCACTTCTCTTTGAGCTACAGACATAAAATTGTAGCCATTTCAACTGTATTTCAGCAGGATCACAATGGGTTTTTGAGTTTTGCTATAAATCATAACTGATTTGGCTCTCTATAATATGACTGGCATCAAAGTATAAGAAAAGCTTTTTGTCCTATGTTTTAGAATATATCAAAATATTATTGTATTAATATCCAACTAATGTTTGTTGGTAGATACAGCAGTGTGCAAAAGTCTTGAACCAGTTCTTGTTTCTTTGAATGTATTTTCCATGGAAGCAGAATTTCTTGCAATAATTCAAACAAAGGTGCCAGCACCAGTGTCGTGTTTGCATATAACAAAGTTGTCAAGGAACCAGTTTTAAAATGTATCTTTAGGTAGTTTGTTATTAGCACCCTGTCTGCCTGTCTCGTTTCTGTAATTAGCTACACAGTGTGACAAACATGCACCAACAAGAGTATCACCAAAGAGCTATTAGCTAGAAAGTTGGTGTGAAGTGTGTCTTTAAAAGAAGAAACTGGATACGTGGAGAACAAAATCAGGATAAAAAAAACACACAAAGACCTGACACCTGGCGAGATATTCATCTGGCCTTGGAGATCTTTTTTCAGTTTTGAGATCCAAATACTGGCAAACCTGATTTTACAGGATTTACTCTTAAATGTTTTGAGGCGACTGCTGCTGTGACTTGGCACTGAATAAATAAAACTGAAATGCATTTTCAGTACACTTTCCAGTGACAAAGTGTTTTAGTTTTCAATATCACTATTTTTATTACCACCCCTGTGAAAAAGCATGTGAAATGTGATACTATTTTGATATTACATTTAGACCAATGACTGCATTGGTTTAGACCCAATCAGACACCCTTGATCAACAGAGGCTCGCTGAGCACCAGCTGACATTCAGTGATGTTTCTCAGAAACGTCTGAACAGGACGAGCCACTCTTCTACGCTCTACTGAAAATAAACTTTGCACTATTTCACCTCTAGTTTCAAACACTGACAAGCTGATATTTTCTAAGTGTTAACCATCAGTGCCAGTTATCACAACATGCTAACACCTGCAGCGGCTTAGCTGTAGTCCTGCCTTAAACACACACTCACACACACACACGGCCTTGTATTACAACTTTGACTCACATCAAAGCAGTAATGACTTCAAAGCTTGGCACTAACAAAACACCTCAACTACAGCAAGTGACACACTCTGCATGCAATTGTGCAGCGCTGCTATTAACAAAGGAGAACCTACCACACACCCACAGACACATGCATGTGTGCTGAAGTCACCGTTTCACCCTCACCGCATGGACACCTGTCCTAACAGACTCCATACACTTGCATGCCGTGCAAACGCCGAGACAGTGATTTCCGCTCTACATCAGTACGATTTATTAAAGGTGTAATTAAAAGGCCTGAAATTCCCAGACAACATAACACTTTTAACGAGTGTTAAAAACAGCGTTGTCTGTGAGAAGCAGTGGAGTGGATTCAGCACCACAGCGACTCTCTTCAGACCTCACAAAGCTTCGAATACAAAGAGTTGCTTTTTCAAAGCATGTCCTATTAAATTTAGGATGAAATATTGATTTAATAGTAAAAATAATTTATCTACAAATAATAATACAATGTTGAACACCGTGGAAAACTGTTGGGAGTGGTGAGGAGGACTCACAGAGCACAGTTCTGCAGGAGCGCACCAGAACAAAGTTCGGCCACAAGTTGGGAAAAACTAAATATGCACTTCATAGATTTCAGTTAAGTCATCTTTTTAAAGGTCTAATCGAGCCAAAAGGACAAAACTGTGTGTTTCTGAATTAAAAACTGACTCACAGCAGTACAATTTTTTTCTTCTACGGTCTTCAGTAACTGAGATGAGCATTTAAACAAATAACCTTATGAACTATTCGTGCACTCAGGTCAGACGTAGAGTACCCCTGTTGTTGCGCTGCACAGGCAGAGACACTGCTTTATGTTCCAGCGTTATCACATCTTTTTTATTTGTGTAATGAAATTGTCAATTTAGGGTCATAATGACACCATTTAACAACTCTGCTCACCCCACAAGTCTTGTCTCAGGGGTTTCTGAGACGAGACTGTTCCCTTTTTTCCAAATACATCCAATTAAATTTTACTTTACTGTACTTTATCTGACAACTATCACATCTCGTCAGTGCCAGAGTTACTGTGCCACTCTGTTGCTCTAAGTGTAAGACGAAATAAGGAAATTAAGGGTGGATTTTCTCACAAAGTTGATTTCAGTCTTAATGAAATTCCCCTAATAAGTAAATGTCTATGAAAAAGAAAAGTGATTGCTTTTCTTCATTTCTTCGTCAGTCAGAATTTCTTTAGTAGGAAATGTAGGAAATTTTGACAATAGCCTGATTTCTCATGGTCTGATGAACGTGATGCTGACTGCAACTTCTTCCTCAAAAACTTCAGGTAGAGACAGTGAGGGACAGTCTCTACCTGAAGCGTGCTGAGCGCAGCTCTGTTTGTAAGGATGTTTCTGACTGCTCAGAGTGGCACACACCTTGAAGAAACTGCCCTTGCTGTCCCGCTTGGAGGGCAGACTGATGTTGCTTGTAGACATGTTGCCTCTGTGGTCGTCTCTGTCTGCTGAGCCGTCTATGCAGGAGGGGAAAAAAACACACACAAACATGAGAGACAAACACCATTCACAAACACCATTTCCCCACCACACTTTTTCTCATTGTCTTCCTCTAAACCATTTGAAATAAATTAAGGCTGCTTGTGTGTGGAAGGAAACAACCCCACCTCAGAAAACAGCCCGAAAAATTAAGGATTCACTTTCCTTCACTTGCTAGCACAAATACATACTAGAGCACATGTTCTCTTGGGATATGAAGGTACTATGTACATATGTACTGTGATTTAAATATGGGACAAAGCTGATATCTCTTTCTAGTTTCTGTACTCTTGCTGCAGAAAGTTTTACAGTGTTGTGAAAAATTATTTGTCTCCTTCCTGATTTCTTAGTTTGCTGCATATTTAATCAAACTATTTTTACTTTTTTCAAAAAAACTAACTGATGAATGATGATGTGATTTATTGAGGGCTATCCAACTGGCATTGCTCTACCTCACTCCTCATTAATCATGGTTTTAAAATAATTTCTATCTTAAACAACATGCATATTTTAGGTCTTATACTCTGAAAAACATTTCACTCAAAACAAATTCCAAAGCAGATTTGTGTTTCCTACAATACTGTTTGTGTTTTTAAACAGACTGAACGCACGAGCATACGCAGAGGCACGCTTCTCACAGATGTTGTGGCGGATCCTTTTACAGCAGCTGATACGAGCCAGCTGTGAGTGGCATGCAAACACATTGCAGTCCTTCCCTTTAAAGAAACACATGAGTAAGAGGAAAACACCAGCAACCACTAGCTGACCCAAAATCCTTTCCTCTTCAGAGTGCTTGAACAGAGGCTGTTATGAAAGCATAAATCTTGAGTCTGCGGCTGGACTCAAGATTATGTGGAACAAGCGGACACGCGGTGGTTTTACCGTCGTTGTTGCTAACGACGACGCATAAAAACAAACGCTTGTCTGTCTGTAGTGTGGTTATATTAAATATAAGAGAAAGAGAGAACTTTAACTAATGAATATAGCCACTACAGTGACCATCAAAACCATGAAAAAAATATTGCCGTAAACAGTTTATTTTGCGACACCACGAAACAAACAATAGCGTAAAATGAAACGATAGACGTTTTCATATCGTCATCCGATATATATCGTTATATCGAACAGCCCTACTCGAGCTAGAGGTCAAACGTCTAACTGTTGATGCCCTCAGACATATATGACATGAGGGAATGTAATGTATAGAAAACTATTATATGTAATCTATACGAGGCAACAAGAACTTCTGTCCATAACAATCCTGGTAACAGAGCTGTGATGACACAGAGCTACTCTAAGTTTAAGGACATGGAACTTTGCCAAGAGAGTGAGGTTGGGCGTCCACTACCCCACTAGTGGTAGTGTTTAAGATATCTGAAGCTCCATCATGGTAAGCATGGACAGAGCCTAAGGCTGGTTTTCCCCACTGAGGTGTTTTTACCCTTTAAGCCTTGAAAAACAATTTGAATCAAGCAGATACCATCTCTTGGGGTCAGGGGTCCAACATCTGAAAAGAACAATGATCTGGTCATTTTTAACAAAAAGGAATCACTTGGCGAACATCTGATTTGAGGGACTCTTGGACAGTTTATGAACGTAAAACTATGCAGACCGTCTTAAACAATGACGCATGCACTCTAGAGCAGCCCAACAGTGACATGGACAAAGAAGTCACATATAAGCTAATCCACGAGGAGCTTCTCTGTAACACTGATCATTTAGTGATAGAACAGCCTGGACCCACCTTCACTAATTCAAGCCATGACATGTAGTGCACCATGTCAGGTTGGTGTTGGCTGACATGTTTCCTCATGTCCATTCT
Organism: Haplochromis burtoni; assembly: GCF_018398535.1. NCBI lineage: Eukaryota > Metazoa > Chordata > Actinopteri > Cichliformes > Cichlidae > Haplochromis > Haplochromis burtoni. The sequence goes on from NW_024582925.1 coordinate 184,859, forward strand.
GCTAGGACAACACAGTCTCACCATTTTTAAAAACCAGATCCTTTAGATTCACTGCTAGAAACTAAATGGTGCTGGCAGTGAATGGAGCTGACCAAACCACAGGGATAAAATAAACAAGGACAGGATGCACTGATGAGACATCTAGATGTTGAACCAAGGGGAGAAGTCATTTTGTTTTGGAAAAACAACAACACCAGAGCATCAGATTTCCCTTTTCTTACTATTAATTTTCTTTTTTCTTTTTTTTTTGGCTTGAGAAAATTGGCAAACATGTAAGATTGAGAAACCTTGAGAAAAACAGGTTTCCTTCCTGGAAAGCAAGCACAGCTAAAGATTCACAGAAGGCATGCAACCTCACTGTTTTTTGTTGTTTTGGTTTTTCCCAGCCTGCCTCGTTTCTCCTCTCCTCCTCACAAATCTATCGGGGCTCTGTTGGGTCAAGTCCTCATGTGAAAACAAAGCAGCAGGTGGGGTTATAGTAAGATGTGTTTGTGATTGTGTGTGCAAGCTGCAAGTGGGTGATTCACACACAGTCCAAACCCAGTAAACAGGAAGGCTGGTTGTCAGTCCATGAAAAATAAACAGACTGCCAGTTCCCCAGAACAATAAATAGCAGAAGGAATGCATAAATTACACAAAGTGAGAAACAAACAGTGGTGCAATATGTTAACGCCAGATGATTAAGTAATAAAAAGAATGAGGAATAAGGAAGCGAGCTGTTTGATCACCTGCTGAAGTCTGCATTGGAACTAATGTAAGTTCTGTATCTTTTGAACACACACAGAGTATTTCATTGCAGTTTTTTTCCTTTTGAAAACAGTACTTCATGGTTTATGGAAAATCCATAAATTATGGCCACAAATCATAACCCTGATTTGAGAATGGGCTTTGCAATAGATCGTCAACATTTCAGTGTCAAGAGTTCCAAAATCTCCGTCTTAATGAAATGACATTGATGACAAGCAAGGAATCATCTGTCATTTTCCTCCAGTTACTATATTTGGTGTTCTTCTTTACCAGTCCGTACATACACTCTGTGACAGTAAGTCACATGCTGCACGGTTCCCAGGAAAATGGGGCTTAACAAAGTCGGCGAGTAAACTACTACAACAGAACATGTGGAAATGAAAACGTGAATCATACGTGTGTCACTGTGTCATGTTTACAGTAAAGCATCCATCAGCTGCAGAGCTGCAACACATACAAACCATGTTGTGACATACCTGTAGACACCTTAGATTTTTTTTTCCTTTTGTTCAAAGAGTCACATCAGAGTTTAGATGTGATGTAAACGTCCACATTAATCTTTAGAAAAAATTAAACACACTCAAGAAGCCAACAAACGTAAGTGCAGCAAACACCAGCTCAGCAATGCTGGAATCCACAACTATGGCTGAAAGAGGGAAACAAACTGAGATGAGTCATATCCTTTAACAAAAGCCTGGCTTTTGTTATGAAAACGACACCTCTATCACATGTTTTGCGTTCAGGGTCCTGGTATTAGCATAGCTGCTACTACATAATACTTGTACCAGACTTTTTAACACAGCGTGTTAGACCACTATGGTAAGAGTGACTAAATGTGTTCACTGACCACAGGACTGCAGAAGCGTTTAGAAGCCCAGCGTGTACCACTACAGGACCAGGCCTGACTTTAAACAGTGCTGCCTGAGGTCTCAAAAATCTCAGACATTCATTATTTTCCTTTCCTCCTCCAGATTATCTTAACCTTTGAAGAAATGTTATGGTCATATTTCTGTGTGTCTGAGTTCAAGTGAAAAATGCGTATGCTGTCCCAAGAGACCTTGAGAAGAGTAAATTACGTTCATGTGTTCACATAACTGACTAATCGGTTCAATACAGAGCCTCACAGTGAATACATTACATGGAGTTAATACTGCTTTTTGTAGCTGATCTACCATCTTTTGCAGTATTTTTAAGCACCAAGTGCACGAACCCTATTAGTGTTCTACCTCAGAGCAGTCTGAGGTCCCTGCATGTCTGAGCATGTGTGCTGAGACATAAAGGAACTGAGTGGACTACTGAAGCTTACTGTTCACACTTAAAACCACAAGAAGCTCCCACCCTCCCAGCCTAACATATAGCTGTACAACACTCATTTTCATAGGTGTCTTTTTAGCAGTGCCACATGACTCACCATTATGTGTTCGGTTACTATTTCCCAACAAGTCACAATTCTCTGGTGCTCAGAGACACTCAAAAACAAACACTACTCAGGTTGGTGTCTGTTTCCTTTCTGTTTCCCCTCATTATCATCCTGTTGATAATGGGGGGAAAAAAAATCCCACACACAGTCCCAGACCTTGACCCTAGGTGGGGGGTTCAGCTGAGGTAGCGCCATCAAAATATCACCTGGCTTCACATACAAAACTCCTTCAACATTTTTCACCAACTTACTGTGTATGACAGTGGTATCCAGCATCATTACCTACCAACCTACAGCAACTGAGCAGTGGGAGGCAATATTTGGAAAAGTCAGGGAAATCACAAATCAGTGGTGCATCACTGGCATGCAGTGTTTTCCACACACAGACTGAAGAGCCCACTCAAACGCACTAACAGCTGCAAAGGATATCTGGTGACTCGTTTTAGCATCTTATTTTCAAAGCTTAATAGCTGCCAACACCTTCCAGTCTCTTTATCCCTGACAGACATAAGCTTAGCATCTCCACAGCTTCCACTTCCGAATGACTATTGGGCAACTCCAGAAGTATGTTTACTCATTCACAAAAATATTAAGGTTTTTTCCCAATTTGTTATGAAGAAGACAATTCCACTCATTCCTTGTAATCACTGGCTATTTTATGAAAAGGAAGGAAACTTGTGCACAGAATGGCTCTCAGTACTTTAAGTAGTAGACCAAGTTGGCCAAAAAAGAAAAAAAAACCAAAACTGTCCACATGCCATTCCTGAGCACTTCTCCTCCGTCTGATGGGATTTCCTGTAGGTCATGGGCTACGCTGGCAGCCATGTAGTTACTTCCACTTAGAATGGCTAAGTTTAGCTTTTAAAAGTGTGCGAGTGCACTCCTCTTTACATTAGCAGGGTGTGTCCCCTCACCACAGGGCACAGATTTATTCCATGGAAACCTGTCCCACAGCACAGAGATCACCAACTTGCACAAACACACATTTGAACTGAGAAGAGAGCTCTCTGCAGCCAGACTGTGTAAACACACACACACACACACAAACACACCACAGTCTGCTGTCAAAGTATTTGCAGTGCACCACTCACACCCAGTATGCTTAACCAAATTCAACAGCACCTCAATAAAAGTGCTGATGGCGCAACACCTGACTTAAATCACAGCTCAGGCTCAAAGTATCCTCTACACATAGACCCGGTTAGCTCCAGATGTGAACTTTGTGTGCTTTCAGTTCTGATGGAGAACAAGTCCATGAGTCACTCACCTGTCTAAATAAGAACAGGATTCGTTTGTGTTGTGGATACAGTGCTGCTGTGTACCCAAAAAAGTCGAGTGGTTCAGTTGGCTCCATTGCATGTTACAACTGTAGGATAGTGAGTGTGTGAAATTTCACAGGTAACAGACTTTCTGCAGCCCATAAGTCTGTCTTTTTATTGTTGAGCCAACAGCTGATCAAAGTAGCTGCTAGCCAAATGGTGACATTCACATCTCACTGAAATTCTCTGAAAGTGTATGTTGCAGATTTCTTCTATGCTCCTACTGGCTGACCCATCAGTGCACACACAGAGCCCCGCTGTGCTGTCTGACGCACAACACGCTGATAAATGCTTGTTAAGACATAAACTGTTTTCAGCTTTCAGTTTTATTTGTCATATGCAAGTTAGCACAGGGTCAACATTCTGTTAAGTCCAGAATTGAATTCAAAATCCTGCTCCTCACATACAAGGTCTTAAATAATCAGGCCCCATCTTATCTTAATGACCTTGTAGTACCATATCACCCTATTAGAGCACTTCGCTCTCGCTCTGCAGGCCTACTTGTTGTTCCTAGAGTATTTAAAAGTAGAATGAAACAAGGTTAATGAACAGTGTACTCTCGCAGTATTTTTTTTCTGCAGGAAGCAAGCTGTTAGTTGGGAAATATTTTGTCATTACTGGGTAATTCCCAGAGCTACAACCATTTCTGTGATGTAAAAGAAATGGTACACTGTTAGATCACATAATTGTTTACAGGTCAATGCAGAGGAGTCTGTGTGTGTCTACATACTGTATTGGCCATAAAGTTACAAAATTATAGCAAAATATTACTATTCAATTTCTAATTTCAATTTTTTCTCCATGAACATGATTCTGATTTTTTTCCTGTTCAAAACTAAAACCACTTCTTCTGAATCCAGCACTAGGAGGGCAAGACCAAATAAAAAGCAACACTTGTAGCCCTGAGAGCCTTTCACATTCCTTTTGAATGGAAAGAGAGTAAAGACAAACAACAGAAACTTAAAGAGCAGCACCTGTGACCGAGTTTTGTTCTCGCTAAAAGTCCCCCGATACCGGGGACCGATACCACGGTCTGAAAAATGTCTATGTTTGAGCGGTATGTAAGGGGTTAATCACAGGTGCCGAGTGGCCGTCCCAGGCCCCGGCTGCAGCTCAGAGCGGGGAGAAGGCGAGACGAGACATGTCAGCCGTGTGGAACTATTTCAAAGTGAATGCGTCTCCTCCATGTTCTGGAGCCCAGATATGATGTCCCAAGCCGCCGCTACATAACTGACACGGAGCTGCCTAAACTACACGACTCCGTGAAAAAACACATCCACAGCCTATTGCAAGCCTCCTCTGCGATTAGTTTCACCGCGGATATTTGGACAAGCAGTGTTAGCCCCGTGTCGCTAATTAGTCTGACCTCCCAGTGGATAGACGAGAGTTTCACGCCACAACGAGCCATATTCCGTGGCTCGCACACCAGCCAGGCTATAGCGCATGTGTTTGAGGAAATGCTCCAGACATGGGGTATACCTAAAACATCAGTACATGTTGTGCTTTGTGACAATGCCAAAAACATGATTAAAGCCATGAATGACGCAGGGCTCCCAAGTCTGCCATGTGTCGCGCACACGCTCCAACTGGCTGTTCACGAGGGCTTATTAGCACAGAGGAGCATAGCTGATGCTTTAGCAGTGCGGCGGAAAATAGTTGGGCATTTTAAACATTCCGCCTTAGCCTACTCCCGCCTCGAGGACGTTCAGGGACAGCTCAACCAGCCAATAAAGAGACCGCAGCAGCACGTATTACATGCGCCAGTCCCTCATAGAGCAAAAGCGAGTGCTGGGCGTGTATGTGTCCGAGCACGAACTCCCTGACTATCTCGCCGCTCACCAATGGGCTCTTATGGAGACGCCTGTTGCCATCCTCGCCCCCTTTGAGGAACCAACTAAAAAAGTGAGCAGCTACGACGCACTAGCCTCTGATGTCGTCCCAGCTGTGACTGTGCTAGTGAGACTTCTAAACAGAGAAACAGACGAGGACCACGGCGTCAAGACAATGAAAGCAACCTTACTGGCAGCTGTCAAGAAGCGCTTCAGTGACGTCGAGACCAACCCACTGTACTTCATCTCCACCATACTTGACCCAAGGTAAAGTCTGTGTGCTCTAGGTATTCAATGATAAACTACAGCACTAAATGTAAGATTAATTTCCATCTGAAATATTATATTTTTGTAACTAAAATACACAAATACAAATGTATGCAATATATATAATATGAAATATATTTCCCTTATTACTACCAGAAAGTCAAATGGCTGGCATCTGTGACAGTGGTTTAGGGGAAACTAAAATCAGTCCTATTTTTCCACATATTAATACATTCATGAATTTTGTGCAGGTATAAAGATCGCTTCTTCTCCAACAACACTGCTCCAGAGGCCAAGCTGCAGATGATGTCCAGAGCTGAGGCAGAGGGGAGTCGGGCAGAAACTGCAGAACCTCCTGCTAAAGTGTTCCTCAAGGCCCAGGCCAGCACTAGCAGCAGTCTGGACACTGTATTTGACTAAATCGCTAAGGAGCAGCCCCAGGCAGCACAGCCGCTGGCAGCAGGTGCTGCCATTGAGCTCGACACGTACCTCGGAGAGGCCCCGAGCCCTCGTGAAGACAGTCCTCTGAAGTACTGGGGTGTCAACAAAATCAGGTTCCCCACTTTGGCTAAAATGGCCCATAAATACCTCTCAGCCCCATGTAGCAGTGTGGAAAGTGAAAGGCTTTTTAGCTCAGTGTCACACGTTATAGATGAAAACAGAAACAGGCTGGCTGCTGATCATGCAGAAAAGCTACTTTTCTTAAAAAAAACTGCCATTCACTTTTTCTAAATAGGCTCCATTAAGCGAGTCGTCTTAGACTTGATGTTAATACCTACCTCAGCTGCACTGACTGCCACAGTTCTATGTTGGTGGATGTTGTTAGTGTATTCAAATATTGTGCACTAAATAGCAAAGACGTTTATTAATGCCCCTTTTGTTGTCCAAAGCAGCAGAGTTTACAACAAACTGAAAAAAATCCTTGAGTTGCGCTGTCACTGTTTAAATTTTTTTAGAATTATTTATTCTGTAATATGTTGCATACAACATGCTTCTCGTTTTAAATAAATGTTCTTAATTCCAAACTAGTCCCTTGTTTTCTTTTTGTTAATTATATGACTAAAGCTGTTACCTGTAAATTTAAATCATGTTTTTATTAAGTACTCTGTATCGGCGAGTACTGAAATACTCGTTTTCCAAAAAAGTGGTATCGGTGCATCCCTGCTTCCAGCACTGGAGGGCTTAGCAAGCTTTTTGTGGACACCCTTGTGGGGTATCTGTGGCCCGTCCAGTCTACCAAACAAAGTGTTCTTTGGCAACTGAAACTAAAGTCACACTACGAGTCATACTACGAGGTATCCATTGGATGTCAGTGTGTGTGATAGTTACAGGCACAGAAAAAAAGTGCTATATGAATGTGTATGCGATTGGAGGGGGATTAGTAAAAAGTAGAGATGGACTGATCCGATATTACATATCGTTCCAATACTGACCTAAATTACTGGATTGGATATCAGAGAGAAATAAATGTAATATAAAATATCACAAAAGCCCCTCACAAAACTTGCAACACAGCGTAACCCAGCTCATAACCTTAGCACGTCGGAGCAGCATGCGTCACGTGATAGAGCGGCTGTAGTGTGCGAGAACTGTCGGCGGTCTGGTTGAGCATTTGGAGCCTCGCTACGTGCTTAAAAATCAGCATTTCATCTCGGAGAAAGCTATCCCAGAGAAGTAAAGCAAGTGTGTAAGTTTACCTCTGAATGTTTGTAAAGCATTCCCACGTTAAGCTTAACAACCGATATATGGAGCGACTGCCTCTCATTCTCTCCCTCTGGTGTTGCTACTTCAATCATGAAACTGATCAATGATCATCTGATCGGCTTTTCTACTGCGAGTCCGTCTCTCTTGCTTGTTTATCACCCACTTTGCGCCAGAAAGACAAAATAATAATCAACAGCCGCTGGTTTAGCTTGATAAGCTGTTGTTAGACTGTATTTAATATTACTTTCTACACCAGGATCCTTTTCTACGTAGCTGACAGCTGGTAACTGTGCAGGGGCGGGTCTAGCAAAGTTTTGCCAGGGGGCCAGGTAGGGCATTAACAGGGAGAGGGGGGCACAAAGAAATACTTTTATTTATTATTCTCATGTCTAGTTAAAAAAAAAAAAAAATCTGAATCTTACAACCAAAGTTTTCATCTGATGCAAAATGTATAGAAATCCATTATTGTATATAGTAACTATGAGTCTAATATATACCCTAGTAGGTACCCTAGAACCTACAGTACTTTTTCCTTTGGGAAGGTACCATCCGTGCAGTCTGCAATTCTGTTGAAGAAAGATGTTGAATTTATTTAATTATTGTAGAAATATAATTGATTTCTGTGCATTTGTTTTACACGTGCATTAAAGTCGATTACGTCGATGAAGCATCATGAGGTGGGGGGTGGTTCAAATTTTTTTTTGCTTGACATTGGCAACCCTATTAATTAAGTTGTTTAATATTTCCACTACGTACTTTTTAGAATACCAGAATAGGGAGGATGGTACAGGTTTAAGTTTATTAGATTGATCAGTTTTGCTGAACTATGAAATATTTTGGGTGCAGTGTATTTTTGCATACAGGTATAACAGAATAGCTTTAGTGTTTTGTTTTGTTTTTTAACTTGAGTATAAACTTATACAAAATGCAGCAAGATAAAAAACAAACCGTTTTATTGACTAGAAAACACACTATATCGGATTAATATCGGTATCGGCAGATATCCAAATTTATGATATCGGTATCAGTATCGGTAGCGTGCCATCTCTAGTAAAAACTTCTCTGAAACCTGAGGAGAAAAGTACAATTTACCTTTCATATGAACGCCCGCTGATATGCAAAAATATAATCATTTTGCACGTCAGCTTTTTAGGTTACCATGTGACGAGTAAACAGTTCAGGTTCAACAATACAGGTTCTGTCCCCATTATTTTCAACCAACACACCTTCTCTTATGTATAAGAGTATACATAAGTACACTATGTATATTTTCTATACACTAAACATACCTGACCACTAATTATGCAGCATCTGACATAGTACTGCAGACATCTACAGGTTCCCTGCTGTCCCCTACTGATTGGAAGGTTCGATCCCAGGCTTCTCCAGTCTACATGTCAAGTATCCTTGGGCAAGATACTAACCCCAAGTTTCTGTGAATGTGCATGAATGAAGTTAGGAAGCACTAAGCATAGAAAGAAAGTGCTTGTGTGATTGGGTGAATGTGGCATGTTGTATAGAGCGCTTTGAGTAGTCCAGGAGAGTAAAAGGCGCTATATAAGAATCAGTCCATTTACCTTTTAGCTAAGCACTGGTAAAAATGCAAATTTAAATATTTGGAAGTCCAAGAATTGTTTGAAGGCAGAGCCATTCTGTACAGGTTTCAAAAGCACTGCCACTTGCCTGCCTTGTTTAAAGACCTAAGTTAGCAAAGAGCACTGAAACAGAATCTCGTCTGTTAATGTGACTGCAGACTTGTGCCTTCTTGGAAGTTGAAGGTAAATGCTTGCAGATGAGGCCTAATGTCATCACAGCTTAAATCTGGAAACGGATTGGCATTTATTTAGCTCTTTTTTTAGTGACCACTAAAAGTGCTTTGGAGTGCTATGAGAAAAAATATTCAAAGATATATTCATAGGCTACTTTATTCTGTTCACTTCATCTATCACACATTAACGGATAATTTAGCATTAACCTAACTTGCAGGTCTTTGGACTGTGACAGGAAGCCAGAGAGAACGCACGCAGGACAATGAAGAACACTCAAAGTCTGCATGGCCTCTGCCCTGGTGTCCCAGTTAAAGGAAGAGTTGCTAGTACAACCTTTGCTTAACAGCAGTAACTTGTATTTACCTGGGCTTTTGTTCAGTATGGAAGACATGGGGATGAGGGTCGAGGACAACACTGATAATGGGTAATGTGGATTGTAATAATGACAGAAATAGTTCAGATTTTTTGCCATAATTAAGCAGTCCTATTTCTGGCAGTAAGTACTGTTATAACCAGGTTTTAGCTTCAGTATGACAAGAGTGGGACCAGCAGGACCTATATGAAATGTCAAGTTACCTGTCAACACTATCCAAGTTAAGTCAGAATGACAGTAACACACTGATTGGCGTCTTGTTCTTTATTATGTCACACTCTGGTATGAAAGCACTTCTGAAAGAACTGGTTTCATTCCTCAAAGAGAAACTCCCTTTTCTTGCTTTTCCAGCCTCTGATGAGAAATACTTACCTATATTTACCTAAGTGGAAGGAGAGTGGTTTTCTGTGATGGTGACGCTTCATCAAAGACCACAATCATACCTCTCTCTGCATATTTAAAGAATTAAAATACATATTTTCTATATCTCTTCTCATAACTGTGGTACTCTAACAACAAACTAGGCCGCTCTCTGAATTCCTGCCCTGTGACTCAGGTTTGAGGTACAGCAACTGCTTCGGGTCCTGAGCACTAAGCACATTAGCAGATTTCTGAGGAGATTGGAAAACCAGGATCCTGACCGGTACCAGGAAATACTCCCCCACCCCCCCACACACAAACCTTCTTCAAGGAAAATAAGACAGTCAGGAGAAGGATGATATGATGTTATAGGCTGAGGATGATGAGTACGGTTACACAGCTAGAACTCTTAGACAGCAGTCCAATTACCATGTAAACAATAGACAATATGCCAGCCTGTGAGCTAGAAACATTCAGCAGCCAAAGAGGGGGGGGGGGTGGAGACAACTGAGCCACAAAACACACGAGTGGATCTGTGAGCCGAGCTGAAATAACACTCTGATGCTTCGGGCTACGTGAGTTTGGAGAACAAATTTACATGATCATTCAGAGCTCATTTTGCTGTACTTGTTGTAGCGAACTCCTTCCCAGTAATAACGTAGAGGGACCCATTAACTACTTTATGATAAGTAATCTTACTCGTTATATCCCTGCAACTTGAAACAACGCTGAAAACACGTTATGAACAGACATCAAAATGCATCGATAAATCTATTTAATTAGGAGTGCTGACCGCGGACTGAAGGGAAGCGCTGATAATGGGCTGAAGGCAGGGGCTACTGTAAATACTGCATACTGCACATTTATTTATTTATTTATAAGATTGAAGACTTATCTAAATGACATAGTTTGCTCCGTGTGTTTTCACTGAACACCGTGTATTTTCTAAACATGCGTGAAATAAGTACTGAGGCTTTCTGTGGACTGGGCACAGGAAAACGCCGCGCGACAGGTGGTGTTTAAGCTGTACAACACGTCCCGCAGGATTCACAGAACGCTGCTTTGTTAGAGAAACAGTGAGTTTGCCGGCTTTTCTTGGCGGAAAGAATTACATCTGAATTGCGAAGCGGAACATAATCAACAAAAAAACCTTTGACTCGTGCACAGCAGCCACACAAAGAACACGCAGCTGAACTTTAAACTTACTTACCTCTTGCGGATTGTGGGTTATTTCACTTTGGCAGAAGAAACTCCCACTGCTTCGTTTACTTGTTGAATGTGTGAGAGCATTATTGCTCCGTGTCGGCGTTACTTTCGGTTGTTACACGTTGTCAGTGTTACTTTTTCTCACTGTGTCGGCTGAAGAAAAAGATTCCATCCAGCTGTAGCTTCCCCCATGGTCCAAGCTCATCTGAGGAGCAGACTTTCCGTCTGAGTGTGAAAACGATCCGCAAGAAGAAACGAGTTCCGCTTTTGTTTTCAAAATAAAATACCTAACGCTCATGTCAAGAGATCCAAAGAGCGAAATTAAGTTCAATGATTTGTGCTGTTTCCAAAAGCCTTTCTTTACATGCTATATATAAAAAAATATATTAAAGAAAACGAAGGTTCCACTGAATAATAACAACTGTCCTGTTACTTAAAGTACACTTTGGAGTTTGGACAGATTAAATAACCAATGTTTGCAAATAAACGATGTTGTTCTTTACACTTTCGTGAGCAGTTACAATCACAGTAACAGTAGAGAATTTCAAAAACAAAAATAAGTGATGATAAGCTTTAACCCTATATTGAAATAACAAAACAATAAAGTTTCATATAAAAATGAAAATATCTAGCACAGAACAAGAACAATTGAAGGACAGAAAACTTCTCTTGTGTTTGTTTCACATTCGCAACACTTATTTTTCCAAGTTTCAGTGGGAACCGGAGGTACGACCAGGGTAGGAAGTTGTTAGGGTTCCTGGGTCGGTGACCCAGTGTTTTTGGTTATTTGATTTTGTTATTTCATTATATTCTAGCTTTGCTTTACGGGTTTTTCTTAGTTAAGGTCCTCTGGGTGGGGTTTGGTTAGAGTTTTAGTGTTTTGGTTTTCTGTCTGTGTTCCTTTGTTGCTGTCTTCCCTGTCTGCTGTATTTCCACGTCCAGTCAGTGTCTGTGTCTGCCCTGGTCCCACGTCTCTGTTCCCTTTGTTTTAGTGCTTGCCTGTGAGTCTGTGTTATGTTTCCTGTTTTACTTTGGAAGTCCATGTCTGATGTTAATGTGTCTGGTTTTGCTTCCCCTGGTCTGCCACAGCTGTGTTTCCCTCCTGTTACCCATTCCCTGATTGCTCCCTCTGTGTATTTAAGCCCTGTGTTTCTCTGTATCCATGTCGTGATCTACCGTTTATTTTGCTGTGTGTTTTGCCAGTCCACCGGTGTTAGTTTATTTGAATTTTTCCAGTTGTGTTATGTTTGCGTTTAGCATTAAAGCTGTTTTGGTTTAAGTTTGTCTCTGGAGTCTGCATCTTGGGTCCTATCCCTGTCCGCACGCAGCCGTCACCTAACAGAAGATCGTGACCAGAACATGGACCCTGCAGACTCCTTTTCCTCGGAGTTCAACGGCGAGATGAGGCGGATGGTGAGTCTGCTCGACCGCATTGCCCAGTCACGGGATTTACGGACTATGGCAGTCGGGCTGAATGCAGTGGATGCCATCATTCGCCATAACCCTTAACTGTCTCAGTTTGCTAAGGACACTAAGTTGGACGACACCATTACTGCCTGGAGAGAGCAAGTCAAGGCTGGTGAGCTTGCTCTCTCACTCTCTACATCTTCCCCACCGTTACCCCAGGACAACACACTCTCCTTCTGTCTCAACATTGCCACGGACTTCCTCTCCCTCCCCACACCAGCTGGGTTCTCGTTCATCTGCCTTTTTTCTGGCAGCTATGTGGTCAGAGGATGAGGAGGAGGTCTCTTTTTCTCCACCGGTTCCTGTTTCCTCATCTCGAGGGAAACGGCGTTCTGGCCGCCGCCACAACAGAACTATTGAGCATTCTGACTCTGGACATTCTGACATCACACCCACTTCATCTGTTCTGCAAACTGGTTCTGCTGGAGGGTCCGAGGGGCCCGTTCTGCTTCCTGACTCTGCTGTAGGGTCCGAGGGGCCCGTGCAGCCTCTTGCCTCGTTGGCTGGGGGTCCGGGAGGACCCAGCCAGCACATTCCAGTGTCTGCTGATGGTTCTGGTGCGGCCATTCAACCACCACCGGCTCCACCTGCAACCTCTAAATCTACACCGCCCGCAGTGTCTGCTTCCGCTTCATCTGGTCCGGCCCCAGCCTCTGCGGCGCCGCCTGGTCCGGCCTCCGAGTGTTTAGCTTCGTCTGCGCCTGGGGTCCCCATGCCGTCTGGTCCTGCACGTCCTGTCCGGCCTGCACGTCCTGTCCGGCCTGCACATCTGGCACATCCTGCTCGTCCTGCATGTCCTGTCCGGCCGATGACTGGACGTTGTTGCGTCATGGCCGGCTCCTTGACCTACGCCGCCGTCATGGACGGCCCCCTGAACTACGTCGCTGCCAGTGCCTCCCGGCCGGCATCCTGATCTGCTCTGTCGCTGCCGGTGCCTCCCGCCTGGCCGGGTTTATTTTGAGTTTTTTTCCAGTTATGTTTGCGTTCAGCATTAAAGCTGTTTTTGGTTTAAGTTTGTCTCTGGAGTCTGCATCTTGGGTCCTATCCCTGTCCGCACACAGCCGTCACATAACAGAAGTATTGAAACCATGCCTTTAAAATAAAAGTACAGGTATTGTCGCATACAGGTTAGACACTAATAATAGACACTATCTGTTTTATTTTAAAGGCATGGTTTCAATACTTCCTACCCTGGCAATGATGTTGCCTCCTCCCCCCACAACACGCAAAAGCAACAAAAACAAACTCAAAATAAATTTTCTTGTCACGTGTTCCATTTGAGAAAACCGTATTGGTCTGAAGTTTTTGGCTTTAATTCCTCTGGAGTCGACAAAAGTGTTCTCTTAACACACAAACTTAAGAACATTTTAATCTAGGGCCATAATATGGACATATGTTAAAAACCCTGTTGTACCGTTCTCCCGACTTCTTCTGTACACACTGTTAAGTCAATTTTTTAAAATACTCTAGAATTTGGTATATACTTTTGTGTTTACATCCCTTCAGAGTGGCTTCTTGACAACCGTCCATTCTCAAAGACATGATTTTTCACATACTGTTTATCTGCTGTAGATAGTTTTTAGACTTTCCACTTCTTCTTTGCGTTGTACTTGTCGTGTTTCCTCAATTTCTTAAGGACAAACTGTACACCACACCAAAATATGCCAAGCTTTCAATCAATAGTTTTTTGGAAACGACCTTGTTGGTGCCTGCCGAATTGGTTGAATTTTTTTTTCATAAAATCAACTAAAGAAATGTGAAGAAATGATCAACGGGCTGCAAGACTGCAAATTGAAAATGATTTGTTGCTATTTTTTTTTTCTGTTATGTGTAGACACAAGACTGATTCTTTCAGTTAGGTGCCTTTTTATGGTTGAATTCATTACATTCATTTCAGTGAGGCTTAACATATAGACAGCACTGAGTTTATTGTGCTAGGCCCTGAAAATATGAGAAATTTGAAATGAGACCCTCACACTGACTCATAATTAGCCTTAAAATGTTCATTTTTGAATTTGCTAATTTTGTTGAATCAGGTGAATATGAACCCTCACGTACTTATGCTGTGACACACTCAGACTTCTGGGGGACCATGATGCACTAAGTGTTTCTTCTCCAGTCACCTCTTTTCGGTCCTGATCTGTTTGTAGTTGTATCATCTTTCCTTTTACCTCCTTATTGTTGTAAAACACTGTAAATGTATGTTTTCCCATAGATCAGCACAGATCATTTAAAACTGCTTAATATTCTGTTTGTTTGTTGTTGTTAAAAGAGGAACCAAAGGTGGCAAACCACCAGTGCCGTTTAGAAGCTGCAGAGCTAAACAAAATTCCCATTTGCTGTACTTTCCCATGAGAGGACAGAGATGACTATCGGGAATATTGTGCATGTGTCACTCTCAGCTCTGAAGTATCATTATCAGAGAATTATGGGCAGATCGCCAAAGAGACTCGGTTCTGCATTTACTGAAGATTAAATAAGTTGTTTTGACAGAGATATGCCGGTTGTCATGAGCCACGACCGTGTTACAGTAAGTCAGTGACAGTAACTTGAGGAAACTTTGAAACCAGACCAGCATGCATTCATTGCATTATTTAGACCTGAGCCTTCCTTACCGTCACAAATGTTAAAACGTCTTCTGGGGGAAAGGCCTGTCATACCAGCACAAAGGTGGTATGATGGGGTATGACTTTTTCCTGGTTGAAATATTGGATAGTGTCATCCTGACCATTGCTCTGTAAGGTTGTGAAGTTTGGGGTCTGCTCAGACAGAATTTCTACATGCAGAACTGTGCAGAAACATTTTACACATGCATGGAAAATCACCAACAAAGAACTGTCGAGCCTCCTCTCAAACACTCTGGCTGGTCTGTCAACAACACTGCTTTCCAAACACCAAACAGTAAAACAAATTGCAACACAATGAAAAGATACGTGTCTAAAACACTGGAAACAATAAACTAAATGCAGAGACAGATTAGATTACCTGTGCAGAGATTATGAATTGTTAGAATATCTCTCAACTACCAGCAGAGACGGAGCCAACCAAGTGTAGTTCAGTGACCACAAATTGGCAACTAAACAAGAAACCAAAATTCACAGCAATCAAAAGGAAATAGATTGATAGATAACTGTCAAGATCACGCAGGGATAACATGAGGAGTTCAGCTGGAGCTCAAGTACTGGTGTTGTTGGAACAAAAGGGGAGGGGGGGGGGTGAAACATTTAAAGATTCTGAAATTCACTAACCTTTACCTCTACCAATCACCTGAATTTTGCAGCATTACAGGTGATTGATCAATAATTTAATTTCATGTCCTTTTGGTGAGGCAGGAACTGGAAGTAACCATGACTTAATAAAGCAAGAGGACATCAGCTGATGTCTTCAGATGAGGATGAAGAGCCATTTTCACACTCAGTGCATGACCATTTTCAGACCCTGCTGTATGTAAAGTCTTGCCATCATGGCTAAGGTGCAGCTATATATAATATATATTTATATTATGCTATATTCATTTAGCACAACCAAAATAGCATGAAAATAAAAAACTGAATGGCTCAAATTGTCTGTCGGGTCTTTCAAGGGTTATACATACTGAACAACCATAGAGTGACAGGTTCTGAGAAGCATTACATGAGAAAAATACCATAAAAAGCATCTTAAAAAGAAAGCTTGTAGCTCTATTAAATGTATCGTTTTTTCAGTGAAATTCCCAAAGATCCAACCAATACAGTTCTCTGAAATGCTTCTTTAATTGGATATATTTGTCCTCTGGAAGAAGAGCAATAATGAAAGAACTATACAGTGATGGATCTTTTCATGCACAGTGCTTTTTGTGAACATCTCATCCTGGATTAAAACTGTTGTGTTCAAGTATTTTGGTTAGATAAACACCAGAGTGTTGAACTTTAGTTGAAAATGTCTGTTTCCTCAGAATGTGAAATGTCCGTGGAAGGCTTCCAGCAACGGCGACCACTCCCTCCCTGTCTGAACGGCACGAAGCATAGCCATCGCTTCACCACATCAGCATATTGGTGGTGGGTGGCCTCCTTACCTACTGGAGTTCGCGTCAGAGCACCTGAGGGTTAGAAAAGCTTAGTCTTTATTTACCACCCATGCTGGGCTAAGCTTCTGTTCTACATCTTTAAGGTGACTTACAGAAGAGCACCCCCTGGAGGCGAGTGTTCCTGAAGCTCCTCTTGGCCCACCCTGTTCAGCTCAGGCGTGTTTGCATCAGGCGTCTCACTGCATCATCAATAGTAGCCCCGCCCATCCGTGACAGGTAAGACACCCAGAATTTTGACCTGGTGTCATCATCAGAAATCTCAGATTCACATTTTAGGCAAGTCAAGCACGTGAACAGCACCTTTTAATTACCATTCTCTTCTGGACTGCCGGGTCCTCCAGCTGGGTCTCCATCTCATCCAGCTCCTTCAGGGTCCTCAGAGGGAGCTCCATGTCCAGTGCCTCCACCTCCTCTTCGTCGTCGGCAGTCTGACCCTGCAGTCGGGCTTGGATGTCCCTCAGCACCACCCACTGCTTCTGTTGCTCTTCTTTGATCTCCACCAGCAAGGAGATGATCTTTCGCAGAGTGCTGATCTCTGGAGAAGAAAAAGAGAAATAAAAAATTCTGGCTTGATGCTGTGAAACACTCAAGGATGCTGTCATGTGATACATTTAAGTCCACCGTATTTTACTGAGTGTTTGAAGCTATGATGATGATGTAAAAATGGCTGTAATTCCTAAATGTTAATTGTGAGACAATATTCCTAAAACTGTGTGCAAAAACATTTGTGACCAGGTGGTCAATTCAGGAATATAATATTGATGGCTGTGTAGTGCACACATGCTTCTAAATATTCAGACTTAAAATGTTCTTACACAAGTAAGCATCTTAATGAATGTTTTATGGCTCTTTATATTTCTTATCAGCAATGACTAATGTCCCCAGTGATATATCAGCTGTTGTTGAATAATGCTCATGCATACACTCAGGCAAACTGCATTCTCAGTTTCAATGCAGTGTAGTCTCTAACACAAAGCACTTGAACTTCAGTGAAACTGGAGCCCAGACGTCTTGGGCAGGCTGTCCCAGAAAGTAGTTACACGTCCTTGTTTTCTGCCACTGAATAATTGCGTGATGACTAAAATCAATATTTATTTTGACATTTTACATCAGTTATGTCATGCTAGCATCAGCTGTTGAAGTAATTTTGCAAGCTAGCCAACTAGCACAGCTAGTGAAAATGTTAGCAGGTACAGTCAACCTTGTACCTGGAACTTAGAAATTAGAATTTGGCAGTGAACTGATGGCAACAGGATGGCTGTGGCTCAGGTGGCAGACCAGGCTGTCAAGTGACTCAGTGTTGAAGTATCCTTGGGCAAGATGCTGAACCCTGAGTTGTAAGTGTGTGTGATAGTTGTACGCGTGACTGGGTGAATGTGACTTACAGTATGAAGTGCTTTGAATGCTCAAATTGAGTACGAAGGTGATATATAAATACTAGTAGGTTTACCATTACCAATATTGTGATATAGGTATGAGTCTTACCACAACTTATCACAACAAGGTTCCATTTATGTGCAAAGCCAGTGTCAAATATACAAACATAAATATAGCAAAACATCAACCTGTTTTCAGCTGTTGGGTGTCTCATCTGTCTCTCTCGCTCTCTGTGTGTGTGTGTGTGTGTGTGTGTGTGTGTGTGTGTGTGTGTGTGTGTGTGTGTGTGTGTGTGTGTGTGTGTGTGTGTCATTATGAATACCATCCAGAGGTGTGATTCTCCTTCTTATTGTCCAAAACTGTGAAGAAGATTACTTGCACATGATGGCTAGCTTGTCAACATCATCATCATCGACTTCCCCTTTCAATCTTTTGTATCTTGAGGAGCTACTGTTTCTTATAATGATCTTGTTCAGAAAAGCTTCATTCTTGTTTGAAAATGAATACGATGTTGAACCAAATAAATAAACCGAGCTTGCACTGGAGTAACATATCGGTGATGGGTGTTTATATTTTTTAAAACTGTATGAATTAGTTTACCTCAGTCAGAAAAAGGTGGAGTGCCCACTCCAGGTTAGGGATGAGTCGATATACAGTCACTCTACATCCCCACCCTCAGCTATGGTCATGAGGTTTGGGTAGTGACCGAAAAAATGAGTTTGCGGATACAAACGGCGGAAATTAGCTTTCTCCAAAGGGTGGCTGACCTCTTTGGAGGTGAGGAGTTTGGTCATTTAAACTCTGGGACTACGTGTAGTTATTTTTTACATGATGGCTGTTTCTATTCATGCAATTTGAAAACAAAAGCTGAATTTGATTCAGTTTCGTACTTTTATGCACTGTGCTTACAAAGGCTCTGAACATTGTAGTATTTATAGTAAATGATGTGGAAATATTTTTCACAGAGGTTTGTTGGACTCCTCTGGGAGATGAGGACACACCCACATCTGTTTTTTCCACACCAAGTTCATAGAGGATGTTACAGCTCTGACTCAGCTTTGTGGCATAAGACAGCCACACAGGAAAACCAGCACCTGGACTTCATGCAGGAGAGACTGCCTCAGTGATGATGGGCTCTGCATCCTCTACTTTAATTCTTAATCTCTTTCTCCTTTAACGCACAATTCAAAGGCTTCCGAAAGAGTCTAAACTTACTGAGGAAGTCTGTAACTACATTTGTACTTTTACTTGTTGTATGGCTTATATTTAAGAAGAATGAAGTAACTTTAGCAGAACACAGTCATCCAGCTTACACGGTATTTCTTTTCATCTAACCTGAATTAACCATTTGAGCTCAGTTTCTTAAACTCCTAGGAATACCACCTGGCTCAGTAATCCTCTTGTCTGATGACTGACAGAAAGTTAACAGTGGTTTTATTCTGAGAAGTGCTGCTAAGGCTGGAAATAAAGCAAGAGAAGTGCTAACTGAAAAAAAATCTCTATATTGAAAAAAAATAATCTCTTGATGCATTATTACAGGCAAGGATATTGCCAAAAGTTTAGTTCCTCTCGATTTCCATTGGAAATTGTTTTATCACTAATCCAAATGACTTCTAACATATGAATATGATCTAATATGATGACATGTTTGTCTCACTAAACTATTGTATCCAACTGCATTCAGTCTAAAAAGTTTTTTTTGTTGTTCAAAAAAAGAAGAAGAAGAAAAAAAGATCTTGAAAATCATTTTTTTCATTTGGAATTCAAAAATAGTTTTTAAAATTACGTTTTTAATTAAGAGTGCAGCACTGATCCAAATAAGACAAAAGATTAATGCTGCAGGAAATCATACTACTGCAAACAGCGGTATTTTAAATTGATTCGTTCATTTAACGCCCACAGCATAATAAGGACACATGGAAACAAGATCAAATAATTGATTGAAAAAATACCTTTCATTTGTGTTCTAGTGTAGCTGCAGTTCCACGTGTGAAAGCAACTTAGCAGCAGATTAAATTCACTGAAAACAAAAATACAACCTGACCGACACAGCAGATATTGTATTTCAGGGCTCTAGAATGTGACCAAATTTTTCAGTGGTGCGACTAAAAGAAAGTATTTGGTTGCACCTGTGCGACCAAATGTTCGGGTAGCAAAAAAAATAAAAAATCTGCAACCTTCCCTGTGGTCAACAACAGACACACATTATGCCCCTATCGTGGACTAAACCAATCAGAGATAGTAAGGGGCGGTACCTCTCTGATTGGCCGTGGTCCAGTTGAAAGTGCAGGTGGAAGTGGGAGGTGAGTAGCTTGAATAAAGCGATATCAATTCATTAAATCCTGAATCGACTTTTAAATATAAGGAGGTGTACCTGTGTACTGTATCTGTGTACTGTACCGTGTGTACTGTATCTGTGTACTGTATCTGTGTACTGTACCTGTGTAATGTATCTGTGTACTGTACCTGTGTACTGTATGTGTGTACTGTATCTGCTTACTGTACCTGTGTACTGTACGTGTGTACTGTACGTGTGTACTGTTGTGTACGTACTGTACTGTATGCTGTGTACTGAATAAGCGGGGGCTTAATTAAGTCTGTCGAGTAAGTCCCATCTTGTCGAGCTAAAACCTACTTGGACTCGTAAATGCAGATCTATATGAAGATACGACTACTCGTTGAAATCGTGATAAGGCCATCTTATAGAACTGCCCTGAATAGAGACGCGTGTGAATAACTAGTCTGGTGAAGTAATACTATCGTGTACTACCTTGTGTTAATATTTACTGTGTACATGGTAGGTGTGTAGCCCTGTATCCACCGTTCTCTGTTGTAACTACAGCTTGTCAAACGGATAATATTACTTATTAGTGATGTAACGATTGCAGCTGATAAGGCATTTTAGATGAGTTTCATGTAACGAAGTTATGTGGTAAGCTTGCTATCTGTGTCACGAGTCGATTCGGACTGCTCGTTACGTTCAGTGGCTTGTCCGGTACTACCCTTCAGCTAGTATAGTAATATGTCTGCCTTTAGACCTTAAATTGCCAGAAACCCTGGCTATGTAATCCGCGCCATCTGTGTCACCTGCTACTGCTGTGTTGTAAGCTAAATGTACATAGTGGTAACTGTACTGTCCTCTCTGTGTACTCGTACTCTTGGTGTAATACATGTTTGTGCTGCCGCTCACTTGACCCTCCTTCCTCCCCAGCCTGGCTCGTAACCCCTTGTACTCACTCCTAAGCCGTGTTATGTTTCCGCTCCTTCACTTCCTCTGTACCTCTTACTAGTACTCGACCCTCTTTGTGGTAACTGTACCTTGCTACTGGTTCTTGGTGCTGTATGTGTACCTCGTCGTTGTGTACTGTATTATCGTTACCTGCCATTGTGTTACTGTACCGTGTTTGACCCTTGCATCTGTGTAAACTGTGAATCGACTTGGGTACTGGTTCTGTCATCTGCGTAACATACTCGACACCGCCGTTCATGTGTAGAGCTATGCGTACTGCCGTACGTGCGTAAACGCCTGTCCATCTTGTACTGTTCGCCATGGTGTAGTCTTGGTGGATCTGCTTTAATCTGGAAGCCCCTTGTAAGTGGTTTCCTTTGCATTAACTCCGTATCTGCGTACTGCTTCCTTCTCTGCCTGTACTCGTAGTGTGTACTCCGGTGATCGACCTTCCTGATGTCACTGGTATTACCGTTAGTGCTCACCGTCACTGTGTGTGACTTAGATTCATTGCGCCTGTACCTTCGCCTCAACTTCGCTTGTACTGTACCGCCTGTGCATCCGTCGTGTGGTACTTCCTACCTGGCTACTGTGCTTTCCTTGCTCGTCACTGTTCATTCCCGTGTACGTTCTCGTCTGCTTACTCGTCACCCCTGCCAGTGCTTAACCTCCTCGACATCATGGTACTGCGATCCTCTTCATCGTACGTGTGTCACCACGTAACTCTGTGGACGAGGTCCGTATTCGATGTGGGTACTGTCGTTCTGCCTTTAAACCTCGTATGTGTACTCGGTATCCGTGTGTACTTGCTCATGTCGCCTCGTAGTCACCTTTGCCTCTGTTGTAATGTATCTTGGTTGTACTGTTGTGTGTCGGTACTGTAACTTGGTACTGTAATTGTGTACTTGTAGTACCTGTGTACTGTACCCTGTGTACTGTATCTGTGTACTGTATCTGGTACTGTACTGCTGTACCTGTGTAATCTGTGTACTGTACGTGTGTACTGTATCTGTGTACTGTATCTGTGTACTGTATCTGTGTACTGTACGTGTGTACTGTATCTGTGTACTGTATCTGTGTACTGTACCTGTGTAATGTATCTGTGTACTGTATGTGTGTACTGTATCTGTGTACTGTACCTGTGTACTGTATCTGTGTACTGTACCTGTGTACTGTATCTGTGTACTGTATCTGTGTACTGTATCTGTGTACTGTATCTGTGTACTGTATCTGTGTACTGTATCTGTGTACTGTATCTGTGTACTGTATCTGTGTACTGTATCTGTGTACTGTATCTGTGTACTGTATCTGTGCTGTACTGTACTTACTGTATCTGTGTACTGTAGTGTGTACTGTACTGTGTACTGTATCTGCTTACTGTACCTGTGTACTGTACGTGTGTACTGTATCTGCTTACTGTACCTGTGTACTGTACCTGTGTACTGTATCTGCTTACTGTCTGTGTACTGTATCTGTGTACTGTATCTGTGTACTGTACTGTGTACTGTATCTGTGTACTGTATCTGTGTACTGTACCTGTGTACTGTATCTGTGTACTGTATCTGTGTACTGTATGTGTACTGTATCTGTGTACTGTATCTGTTACTGTACTGTGTACTGTATCTGTGTACTGTACTGTGTACTGTATCTGCTTACTGTACCTGTGTACTGTATCTGTGTACTGTATCTGTGTACTGTATCTGTGTACTGTATCTGTGTACTGTACCTGTGTACTGTATCTGTGTACTGTATCTGTGTACTGTACGTGTACTGTATCTGTGTACTGTATCTGTGTACTGTATCTGTGTACTGTATCTGTGTACTGTATCTGTGTACTGTATGTGTGTACTGTATCTGTGTACTGTATCTGTGTACTGTATCTGTGTACTGTACGTGTGTACTGTACGTGTACTGTATCTGTGTACTGTATCTGTGTACTGTATCTGTGTACTGTATCTGTGTACTGTATCTGTGTACTGTATCTGTGTACTGTATCTGTGTACTGTATCTGTGTACTGTACTGTGTACTGTATCTGTGTACTGTATCTGTGTACTGTATCTGTGTACTGTACCTGTGTACTGTATCTGTGTACTGTATCTGCTTACTGTACCTGTGTACTGTACTGTGTACTGTATCTGTGTACTGTATCTGCTTACTGTATCTGTGTACTGTACTGTGTACTGTATCTGTGTACTGTACTGTGTACTGTATCTGTGTACTGTATCTGCTTACTGTATCTGTGTACTGTACGTGTGTACTGTACCTGTGTACTGTATTGTTTACTGTCTGTGTACTGTATCTGTGTACTGTACGTGTGTTCTGTATCTGTTACTGTACTGTGTACTGTACTGTGTACTGTATCTGTGTACTGTATCTGTGTACTGTACTGTGTACTGTATGTGTACTGTACCTGTGTAATGTATCTGTGTACTGTATGTGTGTACTGTATCTGTGTACTGTACTGTGTACTGTATCTGTGTACTGTATCTGTGTACTGTATCTGCTTACTGTATCTGTGTACTGTATCTGTGTACTGTATCTGTGTACTGTACCTGTGTACTGTATCTGTGTACTGTATCTGTGTACTGTATCTGTGTACTGTACCTGTTTACTGTCTGTGTACTGTACCTGTGTACTGTACCTGCTTACTGTAACTGTGTACTGTATCTGTGGATAAAGCAGTGGCTCTGGAGGTGTGGGCAGAGGAGGGCGACAGCTCCATGCCGAAGCCGTCACTAAAATGTTGACAGAACGTTGGAGATGGAAAAAGAACTACATTTCCCAAAAGGCAGGCATGGGGAAAAGTCCTGCACCGTGTGGAAAAAGCAAAATCGTGGGACAGGCTGGATCAATCTGCAATTTATATTTTTTATATTTATATTTTTTTATACTGGAAGGATTAAGCCTCATTTTTACTTAGTGAATCCTGCCACACTATGTCAACAAGCTTTAATTGTATTATCTGGTGTCTGTGCTTCATTGGACTTCCTCAGTATCCTGTTGTAGTTTATGTGTTGCTTTAAATGATGAGCATGCAGTATACCTGCTGTCCATAGTTGGAAACAGTGATAACGCACACAAACCAAGATGTGTTGGCCCGAATGTTTCAAACTTCATTTTCATCAAATACAACATGTGGATTGAGAACCGAACCAAGAGACCCGCAGTCCAGTTTTGTTCATGTACAGTGTGGTTGACACAAAAGCCCTCAGTCTAACAATGGAAAATGAAGAGCAAACACCAACGCTTTGTAATTTTGATTTTTCTTGTTGTTGATCTGAACATTGAGTCTCATTTTAAAGTGACTAATATGGATAACAGAATGATAGTCAT
>NW_024582925.1:223256-224821 GCF_018398535.1 Haplochromis burtoni
GGGGACAAAGAACAAAATCAGATGGTGTACTTGTTGGCTAAACAAGCTCTGAAAAAGGACAACATTATGAAGGTACAGATGGGTGACAAATTTAGGGAAATATTATGACTTGCACATTCATCACGTCAGCCCATCCGAACACCTACTGGAAATTTTAATGATGTTAGGCTGCTCTCTTTATCGCCATCACCAAAGGACTTGGGGAATGCTGTTAGCCAGCGCAACACAGTCTGCTTGCGTATTGTTTCTGATCGTGTTAATCCCTTTATGAACATTTGGACCAGCCCTCTAATGGCTGCTTCCAGCAGGATAACGCACCATATCACAAAGCTCAAATAATCTAAAAGTTTTTTTTAACAGAGTTCAACACTCAAATGGACTCAACAGTCACCAGATCTTAATCCGGCAGCACCTTTGAAATGTACTGAAACAAGAGATTGGCATGATGGATGTGCAGTCTACAAATCTGCAGAAACTGCATAATGAAACAATGTGGACCAAAATCTCTGAGCACCACCTTGCTGAATCTATAATAATGAAAGCAATTCTAAAGGTGAACGGGGGTCCAATCTGGTACTAATTATATCTAATAAACTGGGCAGTGAGTATGTAAAACAAAGCAAAAGGTGTGAAAAATGAAAACAACAGAGAAAAAAAACTTTAGAGTGCAAACAAATCAGTTTGGTACAGATGTATTTACCTAGGATCGACACTTTCATATCGTACAGTAAAGACTCTACAGTTGTTAGAGCGGGAACGTTGGGGCAGTTGGTAAAAGTGGGAAGGAAGAACTAACTTTTAACAGGAATACATCTCCAGTACAACCAGTTTCATGGAGGGGAAGCTGGAGCCGGGGTCCTGAGAAGAAAGGAGCAAAAATTAAACAGTCCAAAGCAAACAAAAGTACTCACCTTTGAGACTTTGCTTAGGGTCAGTTAAAACAATGCCAATATGTGCTTTAAGGGTAGACTCAGATGAAATGCCACTATATATTAGAAGAAAACTGTTAATAGTTCATTATTAGATACATTTGAAAGGTCATAATAAAAGTCATCCTGTTAACAAAGTGTTAGAAAATTGTTGGGAAAGAGGAAAGGATTTTTCAGGTACAAGTACAGTGACTATTTGCAGATTTATACAGATGGATCGAAAAATCCAAAAATTAAACAAGTGCGGCAGTTGTCATTCCAGAAGAAATTCCTAAGGAAATTGAAGTGTCGCAGTATAACCCAAGAGATGGCAGTAGTGCAACACTGATAGACTGCAAGCTGCCGTATAAAAGCGAAGAAAAAAAACACGAACGCAGTCACCGATCGCGCTCCAGTCCAGCAGGTGGCGGAAAAAAGCTCGATCCAAGTTGGGGTCACAGCCGCCAATGAATCCAACGAAGAAGGAGAAGAAGTTAAACGTGTATGCGAGGCACACAGTGTTTCCACAGCGGGATACATAACCGTATTTTCACTTACCCTAAATCTTCCAGAGAGACAAGAATGTCATTCTCCATCCTACTGTTCCCGAGTTATCTACTAAAATCACGAAATACAGATTCCACATCAGCCAGCTCA
>NW_024582925.1:226638-230180 GCF_018398535.1 Haplochromis burtoni
GGAGTCAAACATGAGCAATAAATCTAAACTGAGCTTGAACATAGTTTGATGATGGCAGGAAAATCAGCAGCGGATACTGGATCTGACCTGTCTGGACAGAACGCAGCCATGGCTGACCCTGACACTCTGTGTGTCTTTTAACTTGGGCAGTTCCCAGTCGGTTTTTCAGAGGGAAGTAAATGAAGGTGGAGTATTGCTTCACTGTCTTGGCCTCAAAACACAGATTAGTGCCGACTTGTAAATCTCAAGTGGAGCTGATTTGTTTGAAATGTGACTTTCAGAAACCTGATCTCACTGTCAAAGCAATAAGAATTTACTCAAATTCATTTTTGGGGGGTTTCAGCTTTTCTGGTTTCTGAGTTGGAGGCGTCGAGGATGATCCTGGTTAACAAGCCTCAGAAGAAAGCCCAGGAGTCTGGAAGCCCTGCGTTCCAAGAACTGAAGGGCATCTGCATGGCACTGGGCATGTCCAAGCCTCCAGCCAACATCACCATGTTCCAGTTCTTCAGTGGCATAGAGAAGAAGGTCAGTCAGACACAGAGGTGGTGTCCACTATAAAGTAGGGTCTCTAAAAAAGAGCGACACCATATTACATCGTGTTGTGATAACTCGCACTGGGTTAAAAGCGACGAGTGAAGGAGCAGCAGCTGTAAAGGTCACCTCTGACCTTTGAAACAAGCAAAAACATCTGGGACAAAAGGGTGCAGCAGCTCATACGGATAAATGGGGCAGAACCTTTAAGAGACATGAAGACAAATAAAAGGATTTTGAATTCATAAACGAGCAGCCACTGAAGTTATGCTAAACTTGAAGTGATGTGCTCTCACTTGCACCAGAAAAAAATTGAGCAGCGTGTTTTGCACCAGCCGTAAGTGAGCAATGGAAGCCTGGCTGATCTCTACGAGAAGTGCATTGCAGTAATTGAGAGGAGAGGTTATAAATGTTTATGATGATTATTTAATATTTTATTATCTGATAACATCTCATCTGTGTCAGCACTCTAGGCAGACTTAACCCAAAGATTTCCCACTGCTGCTAATTTATTCGTTTTCACATATATGAGATAAATGATTAAAATATAACTGTTTTGCAGTGAATAAACATAAAATGGCTAAAGTTTCAGGGCCGAGGCAGAATTTCATAATGAATTTTGCACGTTACCGTTACAGAGAAATGCAAAGCCTTCTTGTTATTGGGGTTTTTTTTGTTGACCTCTGCAAAATGTACCCAAACTATTACCACCAAGGGGCAGTGTTTTACCAGAATATTTCGTGTAGTTGCCCACCCTCTAACATGAAAAAAATAAAATGTATGGTTTGCTCTTAGATTCCACAGCAAAGTAAGTCTAATTGATGACAAACAAGAAGAAGTCCATTTGGGAAACATTAGCACTTTATTAATATAGCCATTGCTTTGTGGCTTCCAATCAACATCATCACTCATTGTTTTCATCTCCAAAGCTGTAGAAAGCTGCTGTCATGTGGACTTTTTATCATTTGGAATAGATACTTGTCATGTCCCAGTGCTGCTCCTCTTCAGGTTGAATTATGAGTGGATGCTGCACCATCTTGTGGTAGAAACTGATATTACATGAAAGCACTGCTCAGCACTGTTTTCACTCTTTTTGACATTTAGGTGTATAAGCATGGTACTCGTGTTCATTTTAGAAAGTGTGTAAACTTACAATGAGTGAACGAGTTTTAAAATGTAGGCTTAAACGCAAAGGAAGGATGTGAGCTGCCTGCCAGCAACACTGAGAGAAATGAATGTTTTGCAACAACCAACCATGAGGCTGACAATCTGAAGTCGGGGAAAGGATTCCTGCCCTCCTAAAGTGTTTTTTCTTTGAAAGCAGATACTTTTACAATTCAACTTGCACACATCTGCACATGCTCTCTTTTTCCTTTCAGCTGAAAGAAGCCCTTAGTCGAGTTCCACCAAACCATGTAGGGGAGCCGTTGTTAAAGAAGCCCCTTGGACCTGTGCACATGGTAAGTAAAAATGGTGGAGAAATGCAGAACAGTCAGTGAATAGTATGTGAAGACTCTTTCTTCTCTCTTAATCTTTTTACCTTAGGAAAAAATTGAGGCTATAAACCAAGCGCTAGTGAATGAGTATGAGGTGAGAAGGAAGATGCTGTTGAAACGTCTTGACGTGACGGTGCAGTCCTTCGGTTGGTCCGATAGAGCAAAGGTACGTAGCAACGTGGCATCCTCCTAACCAAGTATGAAGCACGTGTCTAGCTTTTTAAACAGGAGCACTGTGGGTTACAGAGGTACTGCTCTTTGCTCTCTTTCATAGCAAATGTTCTTAATTGGGTTAGCTACAAAATCTTCTGCTCTCTTAAATGTTGTTCTTCTCACTATAAAAATGTTGGGCCAAAACCAAAATAGTCCTTATTTATCTTTTGCCGGTGTTTGTGCTGCCGTCAGTTTGTCCTGCATCTGAAACCAGCTATTTTGGCTCTTCTCCTGTAAGGTCACCATTCATTTGGTGGGTGTGGCTGCTTTGCTGACAAACAGAACTGCGTGCGACATTACGGCCACATGCTCTCGCTGACATCATATAGAGCCAGGAGTAGGAGTTTGTGCCTGAGCTTTTGGCTCACATGTACATACGCTGGACTCATCATTTAAACTTTGGTTATGTTTAATATGAGTATCTGAACAGGAGATATGACAGAAAATATGAAAAGGCAGAATAGGTGGGCTTGAAGTTATAACTTCATCCGGACCACAACTTTTCATAAGTAATTATTATTTGAAAATAATATAAAACTGTGAGGAATTCCTGCCTCTAGAGGTTTCCTGAAGGGATACAGCCTGAAATCCAGAGGAATTATAAGCTGCTATAAAATGATGAAAAGAGTAATCATCTTTTCAAATAATTCTGCCAGTTGATTGCTGATTCTGAGTCTCGTGTTTAGTCATATACTTTGAAAATACTGTTTAATACAATAGATGTGTTACTGTCCTGTTGTGGATTATGGGCTTTATTGTGCTCATCTCTCTTCAGACACATGCTGATAAGTTGAGTAAAGTTTACCCTCCACTGCGTTCAGCTCTTGCCAACAAAAGTAAAGTCTCTGTTGCTCATCTTCTTGCCGCTCGCCAAGACTTCTCCAAGATCCTCCGCACAAGCAGCGGCAAGATAAGAGAGAAGACGGCCTGTGCCATCAATAAGGTGGGCTCATCAGTGCAGTGACACCTGTCCTTCTTCCTTTTCATGTCTTTTACTCTGTTTTTATTTCAGTGTAAAATGCGTTGATTTAATACTGACTGTTTGGTGGTTATAAACATATAAAGCTCAGCACAGTAACTTTAGTTTGAAATGTTTCTCCTGGTCATCCACGCGTCACGTCTAGTGGCGCTGTGGTCAAGCGTCCCACAACTGTTTGATTTCAGCACATTTCCTCTCCTCAGGTTCTGATGGGCCGAGTACCAGACAGGGGAGGTCGGCCGTGTGAGATTGAGCCTCCGCCTCCAGAGATGCCCACCTGGCAGAAGCGTCAAGATGCTCCCCAAATCGGAGGACACTATGGC
>NW_024582925.1:230792-232111 GCF_018398535.1 Haplochromis burtoni
AAAGTCTGAGTTGACGTAGAAAAATGTTGGTGATCTCAGGAAAAGAAGTATTTAGATAGCATGACCCAACCAATAAGGTCAGCAGTGTAAGCTACGGTTGAATGAGCTTGCTGCTGTTAGATATTATTAGATCAAATGTGGAATTATGCCAAACATCATATCCTACTTAGATCATCTGACTTCTAATCCCTGACCAAAACAAAAAATAGTGGACTGTATTTTGAAAAGATTACTCCGGAAGTGTACTTGTTGTCTTTCCGGCGGAAGCTGCAGACGGCGAGAATTGCAGCGGCAAACCCTAAACACACACTGGGTTGAAAAGAGCTTCTCTTATTCAGCGTTACGTGTCCTCTTGAACACAGACATGTATCGCCCGGGTGAACCTGTTCGCCAGGTGCCTCCACCGCTGCCGTTCGGACCTCCACCGCCTCATGGCCCTCCTTTTAGACCCACAGGGCCCTGCTCTGTTCCTCCTCCTGGACACTTACCCCCCAGGCCCTGTGGACCATATCCGGTCGCGGCACGAGATTATCTCCACAACAGACCGCCGAGTGGGCATTTCGTTCGTGTACGTACCCAAGACTAGGTAGTACTAGCTTAGTGGCGAAGTAACATGATTGGGACATCATAACATGATAAAAGGGAGTTGGCAACCATAACGCTAGCGTACGAATTCATAGACCAAGGTGAAAATGGCATAGCAGTCCTATGTATGCAATATGCTTAAGAGAAATGCTATTATAATTTTAATTGTTTTAAGACTGTACAGACTACCATAAAAACTGACCTGAATGCTTTAAAGACAAGGCACAATTTAAAGGGAATTGTGCCAAGTGCATCTCATGACTTGCTTGAAGGATGCCAAAATGAGAACCAAGTGCAGTTATGGCTGTTCAATAGAACCTGTTCCTGAATCTGGAAGTGCAGGTCTTTTGAGCTCTATGCTGTCTTCCAAATGGCAGCAAAGAGGATGGCTGATAAAATTGATTGGTAACGTCCTTTACAATGTTGCTGTAATGCTGGGCTGACAGTGTGGATGCCTAACTTTGTGCAAGAACCCTAAAATGAGGAGCAGTAGGAGTTTCAAGTTGATACCATAGAGGTATCTACTAGGAGGCTTAGGGGTGGTTGCCAGCGGTTTGTCAGCAGCTGTGTAGTTTCCCTACCAAGCTGTTGTACAGTATGATAGAACGCTTTATATTGAGCAGTGGTAAAAAGACTAGCGGTTTTGCAGAGAGCTGGAGCAGAGTTAACAGTCAGCTTAAGGTCCTCACCAGTGTTGATCAAGTTACTTGAAAAAAGTAATCAGTAACTAATTA
>NW_024582925.1:233000-234191 GCF_018398535.1 Haplochromis burtoni
CTGACACTCCTGTATGTGCGGGAGGCCTCAGTGCACAGCATGCACCTCTCATTATGAAAGAAGTGGTTGGTTTCTGTATCCTAACTCAGTTTTTGTGGGTAAATGCGAGTCACGTGACTGACACGAGCACGCTACACAACGTTTGGCTTCACGCTTCATAACGTTGTACTGCAAATATGTGTAGCCGTTTCTTATTAGGTCTACCATATTTAGAAATAAATTTAATATATGTATATGATCGATGCATAAAGCAATTTTGAGAATTCATAAAGTCATGTAGTTCAGAAAAAAACAAAAACATTTTATTTAAATAAAAAAAACACACATTGGTGGGAGAGAAACAAAGAGAAACTGGCTTCTTTTTCCACTCTAACCGTGTTTACAGGCCGTTATCTGTTTTACACACTCGATCAAATAACAAATACAAAATAAAACAAAAAGCAAGTTAAAAATCAAAATGTCTCTTTCAGTGGACATAAAAAAAGTCTTCGGCGTAATGTTAAGTCTTTTGTGCTATTTGGTGCATCTCAAATATATAAAAGAAATAATCCTAAAAGTAGCTATATTAATACTGAAACAAACAAGAACAGAAAGTAAAATATTCCCTCCAAACAAAACGTATAAATACGAAACATGCAATTCAGTCCATGCTCCGCCCATCTAGTTATAAAGCACCAAATCATAACAACTGTCCTGCAAGGCATGGCCAGCGACACTCCCTTTTCTGTCAATGTAAAGAACTTTAAAAACACATTAAATTCCTTAGATATGTTAATAAAAGACAAATAAGTGCAATTTTAACTGTATGTATCAGTTTTTGTACATGATAAAAGAAACCCGTCAGCGTGGGCAAGAAATAAGTGTGTAAACATGCAGAAAACATTCTGGTAGCTCACTGGCCAGACTGTCTTTTAATTATAAAACACAAGACTTCTGTTAATCAAAGCCATTTTTTTCCCTACCACCCTAAGGCACATAGTGGAAAAAAACAGGAAAATTTCTGTCATTTAATTGTTTCTGTTACTTAATTACTTTTATCCGGTAAGTTGTAAAGGTTAGGGACATACAGTTAAAGGTCTAGCATCTACGCTGTCCAAAGACACACTGGGCTGGATTGGAGTCTTTGTCGAGCCAATTCTGTTCCCTGGTCCTTATGTTTGACAACCATGATGTAGACAGATATATAGCCTA
>NW_024582925.1:234211-236553 GCF_018398535.1 Haplochromis burtoni
AAAAAATGTAGTTTTTGAAATGGTAAAGAAAATCAAAATGTCTTCTTAAGAAAAAAATGTTTAAACATTAACGTCTTGTGTTTCAATTTTGAAAAGTAGTCACATTCCTTATACATTTTTAATAATGTAAGCTGGCTGCAAATAACTACTAACATTCCATTTGTTACCTG
Organism: Haplochromis burtoni; assembly: GCF_018398535.1. Lineage (NCBI taxonomy): Eukaryota > Metazoa > Chordata > Actinopteri > Cichliformes > Cichlidae > Haplochromis > Haplochromis burtoni. The sequence continues at coordinate 234,382 of NW_024582925.1, forward strand.
CTGTCTAAAAATGACCCTCTTAAATTTATAGAGGTTGCTGGTAGAAAGACATACGAGAAAGGAAAGAAATTTTAGAAAAGGTATAAGAAATACACTGTTATCAACCCTAAAACAGCCGTAATAACTCGGAATGCTTGCAAACTTGCAGACATAATTAATCTTCTTTAATTATGTCTTGCATTGGTTAAAGGTTTTTAACCCCCGGATAAAGTACACAAATGCTAGTCCACCTGTTTGTTTCTTTCTAAGATATGGTTGAAATGGTGCTGCTGTCTTCTGCTGATCCATTTTTTCTGTAAAAGTAATTAGTACTTGCTAGCTTCCTATCTAAACAGCAACTGTTTATGTTTATATGTATGTATATATTAACATGGTACTTAGCTAGAGAGGGCTACTTTTGGGTCAATTCATACGCAACGTTTTCTGTCTGCTGTGGAGTAGTGACAAGCGGCTGGCTTTGTGGTTAATTTGTCAGTTCCGTATGGATCAGTATTTGCTCTAACTGCTTCAACAAGGGTAAGTTGGCACTTTTTTTTCTGATGAAAAACAGTCTAGATCATTTGTGAGTTGTAGTGTTTTATAGTGTCTCTGTATGTTAATTGCTAATGCTAATGACAATAACTGAGCAGTATCATGAAGTGTATCTCCAGGGAGTCTCTTGTCCTGTGGTTGCTATAAGTCAGTGTTTGGACTTCACTTTGATTAGTCTGTTCTGTTGAAATAACAAAGTCTGAGTTGACGTAGAAAAATGTTGGTGATCTCAGGAAAAGAAGTATTTAGATAGCATGACCCAACCAATAAGGTCAGCAGTGTAAGCTACAGTTGAATGAGCTTGCTGCTGTTAGATATTATTAGATCAAATGTGGAATTATGCCAAACATCATATCCTACTTAGATCATCTGACTTTAAGGAATAAAATTAATAAACCATTCTAATGCTGGGACATGTCATGTAATAAGGTTAAACTGTTATGTAACCTGAAAACATGTAATGGAGAAGTTAGTTATCCCCTTCTTAGGATTGTACCATTAGTTTATGTCTCTGTTTTGTGTTACCAGTGAAACATTTTTATGAACATAATATATTTTCTGATAGTGTTTATTTACTCTACATTGTTTCCCGTATTTTGCAGGATAACATTTTAAAATGAAATCGAATTGGATTTTTAAATCCTGAAGATGCACTGAAGAATTGATGGGATTTGAATTGTCCCTTATTTGCTTTTAGGAATGGGCAAATACAAGTAAATATGTTGTTGTACTGATTCATGACTTTTTTCTTAAGAAACATATAACATGTCATTTTTAGCCTTCATGTAGAGATTTGTCTTCCTTTGTACAGCAGGAAAAAAACAGTACTATCTGTGGCTGCTACTCAGTTTGACTTGGTGGAAGTTGCATGTTTGTGTGCCTACATTTATCAGAGGAAACTATTGTGTATTTTAGTTTGTTTAGTTTTACAATAGCCAAAAGTCTTGCTAAAGAAACATTTTGGAAGTTGCATGTTTTATAGTCACATGCGGTAATTGTACAAGCCAGAGTTCAAGAAGCCTTGGAAGCATTTAAACACCATTCTGATTACCATTGTGAGCACACAAGATTATGGCCATGGCTGATTTTTATAGCATTTTGATATATTTATTGTATGTGGCACATGTTACATTAGGTAATTAAGGAGCTCTGTTTTTTTAACCTGTCACAGTGTCTTCATTTGCTTGGTTATGTTGTGACAAAATAACAAATTTATGTGTACAAAAACCTTTCAAAACGTAAAGAAAACCTGTGTCCTGTGCTGTTTTTAAAAAAAACAAACAAAAAAAACCAATTTCATTTTTACTTTAGAAACATCAGCTAGTGTTATTAGAGTAGAGCTGGGTTTTTATGCTTTTATTGAGACTCAGCTACTCCATTTGCATCCCTTCAAAGTCACTGACTGCAGGTTGTCATTCACACAGTGGTTCAGTCACTTTTTACAGCATGTACTCTGTTCAGAATGACCTGAAAGGTGATGTTGATGCTTAGCACTGTTTACTTTATTAAAATTCCTGAGAAAATAGTTGCCACCAGTGTTGGTCAAGTTACTTGAAAAAAGTAATCAGTAACTGATTACCGATTACTTCCCCAAAAAAGTAATCCCGTTACTTTACTGATTACTTATTTTCAAAAGTAATT
>NW_024582925.1:238463-252610 GCF_018398535.1 Haplochromis burtoni
TCCTGATTTAAGAAATATCTCTTCCTTCTCACTCTTTAAGTCCAAACTCAAAACCCACTTGTACAAAATAGCTTATCCCACATAACCTCTCCACTCTGCTATTTTATTTGTTTATGTCTTATGCTTTTATGTTGCTTTTATTCTACCGTGTACAGTGACCTTGAGTGTTTTGAAAGGCGCTTTCAAATAAAATTTATTATTATTATTATTATTATTATTATTATTATTATTATTATTATTATTAGTCTGGTGAGATTATTTTTCTCTGCAATTCATGAATAGGCATGTTACTGAACTTGCATTTGAACAAGAAGATGTGATACAGAGTTTCCTCCATGAAGAATTTTCCTCATCTTAAAATGAAACATGAACCTTTTAAAGTAGACCAAAAGTTTCACATTTCCATGGTGGTTAGCTAGGGCCTTGTATCTTAATTGCAAAATCCTAACTCTGATATGCTGAGACAGGCAGGATTCACATGGATGAATTTCTGGCTTCAACACTCTTATTTGCCTTGAATTGGGTAACATCATGCATCGCTGATCTAAATTACAGATCAATTGCTTTGCTTTGTCTGTACTATAAGTGGAGAGACATTCAAGATCTGAAGCACCAGTGCAGACATTCAACAGTCATGATTATTCACTTGTGATTTGTGCAGTTTGGCATCTAAATGTAAGAAATAAGTTATTCATTGCAGTGAATAATCACCCTGTCGTATTTGAACAAAATTACTCCGAGGAAGGCACCTCGGCTGATGTTAAAGGCTAATCAAAGCTTGGCTAGCTTGCCTTGTGATGATTGGTTACTATTGCTATGACATTTGTGCCAGCAAAGTTACCCCCAAACATCAGGAAAGCTTATGTCAAGCGTTGGAAGCAATGCATTGATGTGAATCCTGCCTTGACTTACACAGGTGATAATTCTGCAAGGGTTGACTCAGCTAAACAAACTTTAACTGACTATAACTATAACTGATTCTTCTTCACAAAAAGAAGAACCTCACTGCTTAGTACTCATCTATGTAAAGCTCCAAAAGGAGCCACTCACTGCATTCAGATCTGCTGTAAAAGCTTTGCTATTCTAACATTAAGATAAGTAAAAGACTATATAAGCAAAGACACAGTTGTTATGGAACAAATGCAGACTAACTGAAACGTAAAATTAAAGTTTTATATTGTCAAGAATAAACAGTGAATAGTTTAGAGCAAATACTCTCAAAAGTTGGAACATTATTTTACCTTGGCAGCTTCAGTTGCCGTCACACTGGAAACGATTCCCTCATTGCATATTTACTTTGAAGCTGACGACTGGTCACTTAGTAGAATGCCGGGAAGTTGAGAGATGTTTCTTGGGTCCTGCTCGCTTTGAGTCACCAGCTGTTATTTTCCCCGTACTTGCTCGACGCGACTTTCTATGGTCTCTGGTTGTTACATCAGTGTAAATTGTTTCCAGTATGGATGCAGCTTCAGTCTACAAAAAAAAGACAGGCTTGACACTTGACGCAAGTAGTAAAAGCATTAATCCACTCTGTAGCAATAGTGACAGTTATACTCTGTGCTCTACATAGAATAAAAACTGTCAAAATTACTATGGGTTGCAAGATGAGGCAGGTCAAACATAGGCTGTTGTAAGATTTTGTAAAAAATTCTAAAATAAGCTAATAATTACCTGTTGTGACCAGACCACTTAAATGGCTAATCTTTTGTTTTTAAATGGAAAACCTTCTAAGTGCAATCATTTAGTGTGATAAACCAAAACTGCATGGGCTTGACCAGTTTTAGATAAATACTATCATTTGGGAAATGTCTATTTAAAATCTCTTTAGAAGTTATTCCATACAAAATAAAAAATGCCATAGATAATCTTCTGCAGTTATAACCTGTACAGCACTATAATATGAAATCTTAATGCTCTCAGCCCCACTGTAGCAGCTTCTCCATAGACCGTAGTACACCAATTGCTTTGGGAGGAATGCAGCAGATTGTTACTCCTGCTGAACCATCAACACATCCGGTACCACAGTGGAATCCCCCTCCAGTGGAACGTCATTCTCTAGATAATAGGTCTGTGTGTGTGTTTGTGTGTGTTTCTGTCATTGAAATAGTGTGTATAAGTCAAAGTTTCAGCATTAAAATATTCTTTTGTTTGTAACACATGTTTGTTTCCAGTGACCGTGCTGGTGAGGAATTCCTGAGATGCATTGCAGCCAACAAACCTCTCCCAAACTATCTGAAAGGCAACATGGCATACAACCTGGCTGACGCATTTAAGTCAGCTAGTATCTTGAAAGAAGCAGTCAAATCAGACCGTGAATTCCAGAAGCATGTGCCTAGAAGCAAGAGCCGTAGTCGAAGCAGAAGCCGAGGCAAGTCTCGAGCCAGGAGTCGCGGTCGAAGCAAAAGCAGAGTACGCAGCCGAAGCAGGGGAAGAAGCAAAACTCAAGCCTGTGGGAAGAGTCGAGCTAGAAGCAAAAGTAGGGCTCGCAGTAGGAGTCGGAGCAACAGTCGAAGTGAGAAAAAAAGTCATGTACGGAGCAAGAGTCGAGCAAGGCGATCCAAGTCACGAAGTAGCAGTAGTGAAAAGAGCCGAGGCAAAGGCAAAAAGAAAAACAGGAGCCCCGGACTCATCACTGTCAACAGCAGTAATAATCTGCCAGGAAATAGTCTATTAGAAGGATTGAAGCTGGTTATGAGCAGCCAAGATTTGGAAGATCACCTGCCATCTCTCAAAGATATCATCCTCACTATTAAGGTAGAGCTTATTACTTATTCCACAAGTTATGCTAAGATCATTGTTTTGCTGGACCAAATTGAAACCAGCTGCATTGTAATAAAAAAAAATCAACATTAAGAGTTCACAACAATAAAACCCTAACATTATAGTAATGTTTGCCAAGTACTAGTATGATTTAGCATTTGTAAGTCATTAATTAGTGTATTTTTTTGTTTGTTTTTAAATTAAGACAATCTTGCAGTGCAAAACAGAATTCTCTGACATGCTTTATGTAACTTGATCTAAAAAGGACATTGTGTATGGAAGTAACTAGTAATTGATAGAGATTTCAGCAGCATTATTTATATATATATATATATGTATTTATAATATAAAGAAATTATCAAATTCTATGTAAAATGTCTTTAAGTAGAAGTGCATATGTCAAGTCAAGTAAAATTCTTGTAATTGCAGAAGCTGTTTTTAGGAAAATAAGACTTTTCAGTGAAACCTGTACAAATTATGTGCTGTATCTACCCTGCATGTTACATTGGGATAATACTATTACAAATTGCTATTATATTTAAATAATAGCAGCTTAAATTAATAGGAGCTTAAATTTAAATTTCTTAACACAGCACATAGACGTCTCGGACATTGGCAGTTGTAAATGTTAAAAGCTATAGTTTATAATGGCGAGGTTTCAATATAGGCCATATGATCCAGGAAAGAATGTTAGTCTTAAGTTAAAGCATGTAACAGTGCACTGGAGCTTGAGGTTTTTAGTTGGTGTTTATGCTGAAGTTATTTATGCTGAAATGAGAATTACATTGACCTGCAAAGGCTCGTGGGTGAACAATTGATTGCTTTAGCCCTGAACCTTTAAACTGAGCAGTATAATTGTGAGCAGCCACAAATTCAGTGTATCTAATTGTGATTTCTTCTACACAGACTCCAGATGAGGGCAAAAAAGTTGAGTGTGTATCTAATGAGCCTACACACATGGAACATGACAGTCAAGACAGTTTATCAATGCTGGAAAAGGAAAGCATGCTGCTTCCACATGAAAGAGTTGGTGGTGATTTCTCATGGCTTCAAGGACAAAGTCAAGAAGATGCTGCATACCAGAAAGCTAATGAACTTGAAGATGAAGAGTCTTTCTTGTATGGGAATGAACCAGCTTCCCAGATTAATGAAAAGGCCAAACTACAGAAAGAGAGTAGTTCCCTTTCCACTCGTTGTGGACATCTTCTTGATCCAAATCAGTCCCTGCAGTTGGCTTCTTCAACTTTAGTCCACTCCAATCTGGACAACATGGAATATGAGAAAATCAAGACCATATTAAAAAGCCTGGGTTCATCAAGTGAGATCAAGGTGAAGACGCAGGGTCAGAATGAGCAGGAGTCATCTCCTACACTTGTCAATTCAGACAAAGCAGCAGCAACTTTAGCATTGCCAGCACTCAATAACCCAAATGTACGTCAGGCTCTGGAGTCTCTGCAATCTCTGATCAAAGGTGAGAGATTTCTATTAAATGAAAGATTCAGCATAGTTTACTCATGCTACTGAGTTCTATTTTTTTCAGTATTTTGTGTTATTAATGATAACAGTTGTTTGATTTACTTCATTATGGCAGATTATGAGTTACACATAACATACTTTTAAATTTTAAACCTGAAATTGTATGTTATTTGACTTGTCTGTGAATACAAACCATATGCAGTGTATTTAAAATAAACATAGATAATTTCAAAAGATGCACTAGTTAATGGACTACTGTTTTCAGGACTTGAGTTTGGCATTTAGCTAACTTCGTCTTTTGTTTTTGAACCAGAAGGGATTTGGATTTTATATTGGAGGAAGAGTGGAGATGCCCAGAATCCATGTTTTTTTGAAGTCCAGTATCCACAGTTACTGATAATTTGTGGTGCCGCTTCATCTTCCAGTGTTTGTAGTGATTGATCCACTGTGTTTTATCAACTCCATTTTCAGTACAGAAGATTGTACAGCACTATCTCACAGGTGTTATGTAGATGCTGGTTTCTTTTTCCAACAGGACCTCTATCTAACGACAGTGCCAAAATTACTAAAATGATTTTCTGATCTGTTTATAAAGTAAACAGTAATAACATACTGTTACTTTATTTAACAGCATGTTATTGGTCAGCTAACTCATCTGACGCTAACCCCATAGAGCAGCGGTGCCCAACCTTTTTTGCGCCACGGACTGGTTTAATATCAGACAATATTTTCACGGACGGGCCTTTAAGGTGTCGTGGATAAATACAACAAAATAAAATGAAAAGGCCAAGACAAAACTGTGGTATTTTGTAAATATAGTAATAAACGCTAATTCACTGTGTAATTGTGTAACTTTATTAGCAGCGTCCTCCTGAAATGCTCCAACAAATTTGAGAGTAACATAGTCCTCTGTGCCACTTGCTCTCGCGTAAATATTTCTTTCAAAATAAGACACACAACTACAACACGGGAAAAGACCCAGGGAAACAGAGTTAACGATAAAAACCCTGAAAACCATACATTTCACAACCAAACCTCAAATCTTGCGGCCCGGTACCAAACGACTCATGGACCTGTACCGGTCCGAGGCCCAGGGGTTGGGGACCGCTGCCATTGTTATATTTATATAACATACAGACGAGGTAAAGGGTGCTCAGGCTCCTAAACACGTGCTTAACTTTTGGTGAAAGAGTCTTGGTTTTCTTTTTTTCTGTTTTCTTTGAACTCTTCTTTTTCCAGGGTGGAATGATTGTACAGCATACATTTTTAATTACTTTAAAAAACAAGAATTGGGTGCACAAGTTTAAATTTATTTTGAATTTTCTTTAAACCACACTGTGTTAACATTGTACATACAGGCTCAAATATATACGTCCCCACTAATATTTGGTTAACCGTCCCTTAGCAAATTGCACCTTGACCTGATGCTTTTAGTACCCATTAACAAGCTTCTGGAGTAATCCTGGCTAGATATTTGACTAGTCTTCTTCTAGCTGCTGATCTGAGGAAATGTAAAAGAGGAAAGATTTTGGAGGTTGTAGTCCTCCTTCATTATTCCAGCCACTTTGTGCAATGTACCAGTACAACTGTTTCATGTGAGTGGGACAGTTTGCGTGTTCTTTTTATTCTTGGCTAAGTGCTGACATATCCAAATAACTTGTACTTATTTATAATTGTTTGAATTGATGATTCTGGAATGTGTAGTTGTTTAGAAATGTCTCCGTGAAACATCCCCTGCATGTGTAAATCTACAATTATCCATCATAGATCTTCACAGAGTTCCTTAGACTTTTCCAGTGTTCTAGACATCGGTCAATACCATGACTGCTGGCAACCAACTTTTTATGCTGGAAAAGAGAAACTACCAATTGTAGTCAACTAATAGTTTTGACAAGTCAATAGGTAAAAGCCTTGTCAAGTTAAGATTCTGTAGAACCCTCAGCACCACTTATTAAAACATAGTGAAGTGAATGTATAGATTTAAGCATACATATAGTTTTTGCACTTTGTAGATTAGAGACAATCCATCAATTTAAACTTAGGAACCAAATTCTTGTTTTAAGTAATATAAGGTGTTGTACAATCAGTCCACATTGGAAAAGGGTTAGGGTTAAGACTCAAGTGACTACTGTGACTATAACTGTAAATGTGCATACTTTTCAGATGTTAGACATTTCTATATTGTAAATCCTTTTTGATTGATATGAGGAAATATTCTATAAGTCTGAGGTACTGGATTTCTGATTTTCACATGCTGTTAGCCATAGTCATTGATATTAAAACAAAATAAGCTATTTCACTCTGTTTAATGAATAGGAATGGAATAGGAAATATATATATATGTAAATTCATCCCCTTTAAATCAAGTAAAAACAAGAACATTTTTACCAAATTATCAATTTTTTAAAATAGACTCATAAAGGGTAACTTTTGCAGTGGTCATGAAAGGGGAAAATGGGAGAAAATTATAAAGATCAGACCTTTTTCTTGTAGCAGTCTGTAATGAGTTTTATTTAAGCAGTGAAGTTGGGCATTTTGATATGGGAGTCTGTGGAGATTGAGTTGCTTTTGGAGGCATCCATGAAACTGCATTTTCTGGCTTCCTGAAATTTGCTTCCTTTTTAAAAAAAATCCTGAAAGGGAATTAGGAAAGACCAAAATAAATAATGGTTTAAGTAAACCATTGTTTTTTGTATATATTTAAGCATATATACGCATGCTTAAATATATACTTCACTCTCTTTTAATCCAGTTTCTGGGTAACTAAACTATAATGATTTGCTAATTATTGTTGTTGCTGAAGTGGTCTTCGATCCTTCTCTTGTACGCTGCCTTGGCCTCTCTGATGCCTCTTTTCAACTCGGATCTGACTGCACTGTAATGCATAACACGTTTTGCATTAGATTTTTACCGAGGTAAAATTCTTTCATTGTGTTGCTGGTGTGGTTGTGATTTTTTTTTCTTTTTCTTTTTTAATGAAAGAGGTCATAAAACATTTTAAATTTCATTAGGTCAGCCATGAAGAAACTTATAGAACGCCCAGCATTATTGTTGCCTGAGGGATGGCAACAAGCACAAAAGTCTGCTTGTGTGAAACGAAGAGACTTGTATGACAGCTATTTACCCAGCTGATGTCACCTGGTCTGATGTCTTAGACCTCTGTTATTATTCTTTTATACTTTTATTAGTGAAAGCATAGTTATACATTAATTACCGTTAATCTTTGATCCTTCAGCTACAAAGGAGAAACGAACAAAAAGTGACTGCGCATCTCAAGCATCTGATAAACATAAGGTGAATTTTCAAACATCATTTGTGTAATGAAGTGAGATACAGAAAAAAATGCTAAAGCACCCGCTTATTTTGAAATTCGAATGTGTTTCACAGGAGGGTGACAGTGAGGAAAGGAAGAGAGAGAAACAAGAGAAAGTAAATAAAATGGAGTCTTTGGCCAAAGAACTGGATGAACTGTTAAAACAAGATGGTAATGTAGTGTTCTTTGTTTATTTCCATTTTGTTGTCTGCCACAGTCTAAAATATTCCTTACACTTAAATACTTTTCTTCTCCATTTGCAGGACTGGGTTTTATAACTCCAGTTACTGGCTTTTACTGCCAGAACTGTGAGGAGTTCATTGGAGATTTGAAGTCTGCTGAAAACCATGCAGCTATCCGCCATCATAGTAACTCTATTGTGAGTACCCATTGTACATAACTCATTATGGATGAGGCACATGATACTCTACATTCTTTTGAAAAACATAAAAGGATAAGTATGTAACCGATTTCAACTTGGCTGACATCTTTTTCACATAGTCAAGGTGCTCCTTGTATGTACAGGAAAAAAATGTTCAATGATTTTCAGTTATATTTGATTTAAATAGGATCATAACCCTTCAACTTCATGACTACATATTTAAAGGTTTTAATGCCACTTGTGCTTATGTTTCATGTTACTCACCAAAACACACTGTGTGTATCTTTGCATGTTGCTGGAGCTATTAATTCTATGAAAAACCCCCCAGATGGAGTAGCCCTGCACCAACATTTTTGCCAGTGCAATTCACCAGTTGCGATTTTCTTTCTTTCAAATTTCCTTCTAAGGAAATCAAACAGCTCAGAACAGTTGCGTCATTACATACACTCATCATGACCATGTCTTGATAATTTTGGATTTTTTGGTGATTTCTTTGAGCTGTTCTTTTTCCAGGTTAGACTGATTCTGCAACATATATCTTGAGTGATTTTAAAAAAACAAGAATTGGATACACGAGTTTGAATTTATTTAGGATTTTCTATCATCCACACAGGGTCAAAAGTATACATATAGGCTCAAATATATGCATATACTCAAAAATTTTAATGAGTGGCGTCAAAAGTTCTACAGTATATTAGTTAGTAATAAAAGTATATATTAACTTAGTAATAAAAAAAGAAGTGTATGTGTATTGCACACTGTTATTATTGGACATTAATTATAATGCACCTTGTTATAAATATAAATATTATTGTTATCGTTTTAAACATTGTTACCTCCCCCTAAAAAGTCCAGGGAGGTATCCAGTCAGGTCAGCTATTTACATTGATCAGGGCTATTGCCCTGTTGTAAAAGCTGTCCTTGAGTCTATTTGTTCGGGACCTCAGCAGCCTGAACCTCCTGCCAGACGGCAGCAGCTTAAACACCCGGTGTCCTGGGTGTGTGCAGTCCCGTAGGATGCTGCGTGCCCTCTTGAGACAGCGAGTGCTGTACAGGTCCTTCAGGGAGGGAAGAGGATGTCCAATGATTTTTTGGGCCATATTGATGACCCTCTGGAGTGCCTTTCTGTGTGCTGTGGTGCAGCTGGAGAACCACACACCGATGCAATATGTCAGCACACTTTCAATGGAGCAGCGGTAGAAGACGGTCAGCAGCTCCTTCTTCAGGTCCATTTTTCTGAGGATTCTCAGAAAGTGGAGACGCTGTTGGGCCTTCTTTAAACCCAGAGGTGTTAGAGCTCATTGGAGGTCTGTGTCTATGTGCACACCCAGAAACTTGAAACTGGAGACCCTTTCCACACACTCCCCGTTGATGCTGACAGGCTGCAGCTCAGACTTCCTCCTTCCAGGTGAGAGATGGTGGTGTGGAGCGTTGTAGCAATGGCATCTTCAGTTGATCTGTTAGCTCTGTATGTGAAACTGGAGCGGGTCGAGTGTGGGTGGCAGGCAGGACATGATGTGACGTCGGACCAGTTTCTCGAAGCACTTCATTATAACAGGTGTTAGAGCAACTGGTCGGTAGTCGTTGAGGCTGCTAATGTTAGTACGCTTTGGCAGTGGGACAATTGTGGCTGACTTTAGGCACGGCGGGATGCAGGACTGGGACAGTGAAGTGTTGAAGATCTTAGTGAAGACCCCAGCCAGCTGGTCTGCACACTCTTTTAGGACCTTTGCGGTTACCCCATCTGGTCCGGCGGCCTTCCTGGGGTTCACTGCCCTCAGTGTGCGCCTCACCTCATATTCCTGCACTATGAGGCTTGGGCTGCTGCTGTCCGATGTTTTTACTGCTGCTGCCTCTGGTCCCTTCACCTCAAAGCGTGCAAGAAGTGGTTCAGCTCCTCTGCAAGCTACCGCGTTACCCTCAGTCAACGTGGTATTGCAGGGGCTTGTAGTGCTGAATAGAGCAGGGCGATATGGCCAAAAATATTTATCACGATATATATTTGAAAATTTGCGATAACGATATAACTGACGATATAATTGATGCGAGACAAAATACAACTCCACAACATTACTAGCGCAAAAAGACAACCTTCCATTTATTTTCACTTAAACAAGAAGCTGGTTTTTATGTACATTAAAGCTTTATAAAAATGTAACAGTGCAAATGCAAATTCCTTGCTGAAAGTTTAACCAAAAGGCATTTCCAGTAGAAATGGGCTGACATATCCTGAGCATAACCATGTATAATATCCACTGAAGTTAAAAAGAGGTGCTTTGCAACATTAAACTGCAGTGTGCAGTACGTATTTTTCGGACCATAAGGTGCACGGGATTATAAGGCACATTAAGCGAAACAAAGCAGTCAGATAAATCAAACTTTATTAAACTCATTCTTCTTGCTTCCTCCACTTCTGTACCATTGATTCATTAATGTTGAATTCTCTGGCAGCTGCTCTATTCCCATGTTGTTGCAGTATATTAATGACTAACCTCGTATTGTGGATGGATTATCTCAGTTGTTCTCCTGACTGAAGTTTGGTCCGTTTACAGCATCCTGCCATGCGATTGCATTTGTCTCTAACCATGAAGAACCTTCACGTTAACTTTTATAAGTGGAAAAGTGTTAGTGTTCGTCCTCCAGCTTCACTGTTTATGTTATGCTAACATAGCTGTGTCGCTAGCGATCACGTAGCACATCATTATATACCAGCTAGCCCAACTTCAGTAACCCTACAAACGTCACTGCTGTTTAGTTTCCTGTCTTCATTTATGTTGGAAGTGATAGCAGAGCTGTACGTTTGATTTTTTTCAGAAATCTCTCAGTCAGAACATGCAATATCATGCTTAGGTAACTAGCGAAACTAGCGAGCTAACTTCCGCTAGCTTCCTGCTAACTTCTAACTCCGTTAAATGTAATAACTTTTGTTTTCATGGATGCCTGGAAGTTAAACTTATAGTTACACCTGGTAAAGCAGCAATGCTGATCGTTTTATTAAAGATGAAAGAATTTAGACAGTTTTTAACTCTAAGTGATGCTGCAGTGTTGTTTGACCTGAAGCATACGGAGTTTAGGACCCAGATTACTCCCAGATTTAAGAGCATCTTAGTCCGACAAATATGACAATAACGACGGCCGCTTGCATGTTCTGCAAAAAAATGTGCTTTGTTGTGTATCTGACGGACAAACACCAAACCAGTTCCACATCACGGAAGTTGCACCATTTTTACAAACCAATTCTGGTTCATCTGTTTCACTCAACAATCGGCCATGTGCGTATGAAAACAAAGGCACTGCGCATGCGCGTTTTACTCCCATTCTATCGCGATATTTCATTTTCCTATCGTTGCCTAACATTATACCGGTATTACCGTGAACGTATAATATGGCCCAGCCCTAGTGCTGAACTCCCTGCCATATCTGTCGTGAGTTGTTGTTTGAAGTGGTCTTCGATCCTTCTCTTGTACGCTGCCTTGGCTCTCTGATGCCTCTTTTCAACTGCGGATCTGACTGCACTGTAATGCATACCATCGCCGGATCTAATCTAATCTATTGACTTCTCATTACTGTTCATGATTGACTACAACTGATAGCCTCTCTTTGCTACCATAAAAACAATTAGTTTTACAACAGTCATTATACTGATCAATACTCAGAACCAATGTTCCCCCTAAGTTGCGTGCGTGCGCAGTTGCGCACTGCTGGCACGGTCTCTGCACACAGAAAATCTGCATTGCGCACAAAAAAAATCTAACCTGAATTGAAATAAAATAAATAGTTAACAATTCTGTTTTGCAGTGTTAGTCAGTAAGACTGGCTGCTCCCGTATGGGATTAGAACAATGCCACCTTATCCCATAGTCCAGCCAATATGCGATTCACATTCATATATACGCAGCTAATCAACGTCGTTGACAGGCTATGACAGCTCCTTATGTGCCGACACCGGTGTTTTAGCTAGCAAAGCGGCGTGGCTGATGTGGAGTGAAGCCACGTTAATGACAACGTGTACAACCATTGGAGATGTGAGCAGGACAGACGGAACAATGACGGAAAAAGTGTGGACTTTATACCAGTTTTTAAATTGTGTTGATAGGCCACGTAAAACCAGAGTTATGATAAAAATATCGCAATGTTTGGTTTTCTTCCTGAATACTATCGTTGTTTATATTTACTGCAAAAAGAAACAGTAATAACGGTGTTTTATAAGGAAAGCTCTCGAAAGAGCTCTCTGCCTGTGAGCAAAAACAAAACACAAAACCACCCCCACGCCCCTCGCCTTTTCTATTGGTGGAAACATGTACGATGTGGAGCAATCAAAAAATGATATGGCAACACAAACTAGTTGATGGTTGCCAAAAGTCAGTTGTAACTTGCTACGGGGCATTTAATCAAAACCTAGTAGGGGTGTGTATAATTTTGACCCTGTTTGGAATAAAGAAAAAAATCCAGTTGTGGACCCAGTTCTTGTTGTTTAAATGAATCAAAGTTGGAAAAGGAGCAGTTCTAAGAAATTATTAAAAGCCTAAAATATACTATGATGAATGTATATACAGTTATATAACTAACCGCATATACAAGCTTGAATCTAAAAATTTTGTTTTCACAATGAAAAAAACTTTACGCTTATCCCAAAACTGTTTATGTTCAACCCCCCCTCGTGTATTTGTAGGCAAAAGAACAGACGGACAGGCACTCTAAAGACATCAAAGGACACCCACATCACTACAGTCCCTCCAGTAATCGACACCCTGACCCCCCAGACAGGAGAGATCACAGGGGTTATGGTTACCGCGGGGATTCAGGAAACCACCGGAATAGCACAGACCATCTACGGAATTGGAAGGATGGCAAAGATTTCAGAAGCCGATACCATGATGATGACCACAAAAGTCACAAGGATAGAGATAAAAACATCTTCTTGAAAGAGGAAATGAAAAAGGAGCGAATGTTTATAACAGTCTCCGATGGACTGACACCTTCAACTTCTAACATCAGGGTCAAGGAGGAGGTGGACAAGGAGAAGGCCACTGGAAGCCATGGTAAAGTTAAAGTGAAAGACCTAGAATCATCCAAGGAAAAGAAAGGCAGCATTGAAAATGATCAATACAGTGATAGCACTGATGATGACGGAAAATCACCTAAAACAAAAAAGAATAAAAAGAAAAAGAAGAAGAAGGAGAAAAAGAATAAGAAACAGAAGGAGAAGTCTTAGGTGTTATTTTGTCCTTGTCATATAACTCTGGGATGATGGTAGCAGCTTATTTCTGGACTGATTTTCTAACATAGTTTTCTCACTTTCTTTTCCTCCACCCAATTGTTTTTTGTTACTGTCATTAGAAGAGGAAGGTAGACCTCAGAGTGATTCATCATGTATGAAGGAATAGACTGATATGTTAGGAAGCACGTTTGTTGGTGGTCTTTCTCTAAAAGAAGATTAGTATTACTTTTATCTTTGTGTATCTAGTACAGTGGTCTTTACCTCACTTAGAACTAAGATTGACTTTTCTCAGTTAATTCAGGTATTTTCCCCCCACTTCAGACAGCGTGTTTGCTCGGTCAAATTAATTCTCATGTGGAATGAAATGTTCTCATGTGTTCCTCAGTAAACAGG
Source organism: Haplochromis burtoni (assembly GCF_018398535.1). Classification (NCBI taxonomy): domain Eukaryota; kingdom Metazoa; phylum Chordata; class Actinopteri; order Cichliformes; family Cichlidae; genus Haplochromis; species Haplochromis burtoni. Next base: position 252,008 of record NW_024582925.1, read on the forward strand.
CAAACAAAAAGCCTTTTCCAAGACGTCTGTTCCTTTTACACATTCTGCACAGTTTTCAGCACTGTATTAAAGTCTGCCACGTTTCAGGTATGGCATCACATCTTGGTTCTATTTTTTAATTAAATGTTCAATAAAATAAGCAGTAAGAAAATAAGCAGTAAAAATTTTTTCATTTCATTGGACCAACAGCATTGTAGTTTTAGAAAAGGTATACATGTATCTGACATCTTGTATTCATTTTGATCTCAAATAAAGATGTAAAATAAACAAATGTGTACTATTCCTTAGTTTTTGGGGTTTTCTTTCTTGATTTTATGTTTGATATTATGTTTGAGTGGCTCCCATCAGGAAGTACATGTAGACTATGCTTCCAGGATGTAGGACACAAAAAAAAGGGTCACTAATGTCCCTACAGCATTTCAAGATCTGAACTGTAAGCCTTTCCCACCCCAGTATTGCATCCTTTTCTTGCTTCCTTCCACACACATTCAGTTCCTTGGTAATTGAACTGATCATTGAATCTGAACTATGATTGGTCATTTTATACTGATGCTTTTATGTTCTATGTCTTATGTGGTGGTCTCTGTGCCTTTTTAATTGTCC